>NC_134405.1:131704708-131857208 GCF_038048845.1 Mixophyes fleayi
AACTGTAGCTCAACTACGTTGAGGAGAAGCTGCCTGCCTGTTAGCATCCATGTGAATGCCCCTGCAGAGAAGGGGTGAACTACAGTGAAGTATGGAGTACTAGAGTGTGAGATATGTGAACTATGTCATATTATATCTAGATAACATTAAGAACTGTGCAGGAGGAGTAAGGAGATATGTTTGCAACCATATTCATAATACTCATTAAAAACTGTACTGGAGAGAGTAAGGAGCTGCATATACAGTCAGGACAATAAATATTGGGACATCGACACAATTCTCATATTTTGGGCTCTATATACCACCACAATGGATTTGAAATGAAACTAACAAGCTGTGCTTTAACTGCAGACTTTCAGCTTTAATTTGAGGGAATTTACATCCAAATCAGGTGAACAGTGTAGTAATTACAACGGTTTCTATATGTGCCTCCCACTTTTTAAGGGACCAAAAGTAATGGGACAAACTAAACAATCCTACATCAAACTTTCACTTTTTAATACTTTGTTGCAAATCCTTTGCAGTCAACTACAGCCTGAAGTCTGGAATGCATAGATATCACCAGACTCTTGGTTTCATTCCTGGTGATGCTCTGCCAGGCCTCTACTGCAAATGTCTTCAGTTCCTGCTTGTTTTTGGTGCATTTTCCCTTCAGTTTTGTCTTCATCAAGTGAAATGCATGCTCAATCGGATTCAGGTCAGGCGATTGACTTGGCCATTGCATAACATTCCACTTGTTAGCCTTAAAAAACTCTTTGGTTGCTTTTGCAGTATGCTTCGGGTCATTGTCCATCTGCACTATGAAGCGCCGTCCAATGAGTTCTGAAGCATTTGACTGAATATGAGCAGATAATATTACCCGAAACACTTCAGAATTCATCCTGCTGCTTTTTTCAGCAGTCACATCATCAATAAATACAAGGAAACCAGTTCCATTGGCAGCCATACATGCCCACGCCATGACACTAGCACCACCATACTTCACTGATGAGGTGGTATGTTTTGTTTCATGAGCAGTTCCTTTCCTTCTCCATACTCTTCTTTTCCCATCACTCTGGTACAAGTTGATCTTTGTCTCATCTGTCCATAGGATGTTGTTCCATAACTGTAATGGCTTTTTTAGATGTTGTTTGCCAAACTCTAATCTGGTCTTCCTGTTTTTGTGGCTCACAAATGGTTTACATCTTGTGGTGAACCCTCTATATTCCCTCTTGTGAAGTCTTCTCTTGATTGTTGACTTTGACATATATACACCTACCTCCTGGGGAGTGTTCTTGATTTGGCCAACTGTTGTGAAGGGGTTTTTCTTCACCAGGGAAGAAATTCTTCTGTTATCCACCACAGTTGTTTTACCTGGTCTTCCGGGTCTTTTGGTGTTGCTGAGTTCTCCGGTGCGTTCTTTCTTTTTAAGACTGTTCCAAACAGTTGATTTGGCCACACCTAATGTTTTTGCTATCTCTCTGATGGGTTTGTTTTGATTTTTCAGCCTAATGATGGCTTGCTTCACTGATAGTGACAGCTCTTTGGATCTCATATTGAGAGTCAACAGCAACAGATTCCAAATGCAAATGTCACACCTAGAATCAACTCCAGACCTTTTACCTGCTTAATTGATGATGAAATAACGAGGGAATAGCCCACACACGTCCATGAAATAGCTTTTGAGTCGATTGTCCCATTACTTTTGGTCCCTTAAAAAGTTGGAGGCACATATAGAAACTGTTGTAATTCCTACACCGTTCACCTGATTTGGATGTAAATTCCCTCAAATTAAAGCTGAAAGTCTGCAGATAAAGCAAATCTTGTTAGTTTCATTTCAAATCCATTGTGGTGGTGTATAGAGCCCAAAATATGAGAATTGTGTCGATGTCCCAATATTTATGAACCTGACTGTATATTTCTTTTTTGCTGCAACCATTATGATTCTCGTGCTGGAGGAAGAGGAGTGTAAATAAAGAGTTCAGTTTGTGATAGAGATGGTCTGGTGCCCAAATTATTCTGACGTTTATTGCACTGCACCACAAAGTGACATCACCTGTGTCCCACTACTTACAAAGAAACACCTGCATGTGCAGAGAATCTATGGTCATTTACACCCATGCCCATCAGCTAGCCAGGGCTTGAGAAGGAGGTGCACTGTGTACCCTTTGCACCCCACACTACACAGTGACAGGGGGTTACACGCACTAAGCAAAACAGAACCGATTCAGAGGATTTGTCAGCACTGGTATTGGATATATTTGCAAAAGAGTGAAGAGCTAATTAATGTTTGACTACAAACAGTGTTCTACAACCAACCTGGTGAATCACTCATAGGGAGTTTTAGAAGTAGAAATGCTAAAAACTGAATACACAATTTCTGAATTACAAGATCTATTGAGAAAGCACACACTGGCATACAGACCAATAACTGTGTTCTTTATCATGCAATTATTGTATAAGAAGTGTGCCTGTAAGTTGTATCAAGAGCACTGGGACAGTGGGGAAGATTGGAAACTTAGAGAATGCCTGTGAGCATAGTGCAGCCTGATGCCTAGATGAGCAATTAGCATAATGAAGGTGCTAAATTACAAACTTTCTCCTGCGTGAACGGGTATACTGAAGGACACTATTTAAAAAAGAATACAGAGTACATTATATAGCAAATACATAACGAATCCCCTGGTGACAGGTTTGTAACGCTCATGGGAAAACAACCAGATGCTACAACAATTTTTCAGGTGCAGCACAGTGAGGAAGGAAAGACGGAGTGTACAAGGTGATGGGCAGGATGGGTGTCCTATTGCTGACACAACAATTTTGGTATGGGTCTCTACATTGGTTGCCTGTTTTTCAAAGACTCCAATATAAAATTCTTCTACTAACATACAAGGTAATCAACAGAATTGCAGCGACATACATCTCCTCACTTGTCTCAAAATATCTCTCAAATCGACACCACCGTTCTGCACAAGATCTGCGTCTCTTCCACTCTCATCACATACTCCCATTCTCGGTTACAAGACTTTTTTCGGGTTGCACCCACTTTGTGGAATTCACTCCCTCGCACCACAAGGCTTTCCTCTAGTCTTCAAACCTTCAAGCATTCTCTGAAAACCCACCTCTTCAAACAAGGTTATGATATTCCTCAACCACTCTTCATTTACCTAGGTTACCCTATTACCACCCTCTACACAGCTAACACAAGACAACAACCCTCTGACCAACATTGCTGTGTGACCGAACATACAGCCCACTAAATACTTTTTACCCTTTGATTTTTAGGTGGACAAATATTCAATATGATGCAGCACTTACCCTTGTGTATCAAACCATTGTACTATAGATTGTAAGCTTGCAAGCAGGGTCCTCCTACCTCTCTGTATGTATGTATTTCTCAGTATTATTTTACTACTGTTTGTTCCCAATTGTAAAGTGCTACGAAATCTGCTAGCGCTATATAAATTAGGGATTTGCACCGGCGACTTTTGGTGTCTCGTGTTTTGGATTCGGATTTTCTTGAGGTTTTGGGTTCGGATTTGTTTCGCAAAACACCTGTCGAAAGGTTTTGGTTCGGATTTAAGGTTTTGGATTCGGATTTTTTTTGAAAAACGCATAAAAAGTTCAAAAATCGAGTTTTTGGGCTTATTTTCACTCCTACGCTATTATTAACCTCAATAACATTCAATAACAATCATTTCCACTAATTTACAGTGTATTCTGAACACCTCACAATATTGTTATTAGTCCAAAACGTTGCAACGAGGTATCTTTTTGGACTGCGTAGTGGAGTGGTCCCCACAATATAATAAGAAAACCATCAACTGGTCTTAATCGCACCAAAAAATGTACCTGGACTGCGTAGAGGAGTGGTCACCACAATATAATTTAAAAACCCTCAACTGGTCTGAATCGCACCAAAAAAAGTACCTGGACTGCGTAGAGGAGTGGTCACCACAATATAATAAGAAAACCATCAACTGGTCTGAATCGCACCAAAAAATGTACCTGGACTGCGTAGAGGAGTGGTCACCACAATATAATAAGAAAACCATCAACTGGTCTGAATTGCACCAAAAAATGTACCTGGACTGCGTAGAGGAGTGGTCACCACAATATAATTTAAAAACCCTGAACTGGTCTGAATCGCACCAAAAAATGTACCTGAACTGCGTAGAGGAGTGGTCACCACAATATAATTTAAAAACCCTGAACTGGTCTGAATCGCACCAAAAAATGTACCTGGACTGCGTAGAGAAGTGGTCACCACAATATAATAAGAAAACCATCAACTGGTCTGAATCGCACCAAAAAATGTAACTGGACTGCGTAGAGGAGTGGTCACCACAATATAATTTAAAAACCCTGAACTGGTCTGAATCGCACCAAAAAATGTACCTGGACTGCGTAGAGGAGTGGTCACCACAATATAATTTAAAAACCCTAAACTGGTCTGAATCACACTAAAAAATGTACCTGGACTGCGTAGAGTAGTGGTCACCACAATATAATTTAAAAACCCTGAACTGGTCTGAATCGCACCAAAAAATGTACCTGGACTGCGTAGAGGAGTGGTCAAAACAATATAATAAGAAAACCATTAACTGGTCTGAATCGCACCAAAAAATGTACCTGGACTGCGTAGAGGAGTGGTCACCACAATATAATTTAAAAACCCTGAACTGGTCTGAATCGCACAAAAAAATGTACCTGGACTGCGTAAAGGAGTGGTCACCACAATATAATTTAAAAACCCTGAACTGGTCTGAATCGCACCAAAAAATGTACCTGGACTGCGTAGAGGAGTGGTCCCTACAATATAATTAAAAAACCCTCCACGGGTCTGAATTCCAAAAAAAAAGTTTCTTGACTGCGTAGTGGGGTGGCCCCGGTACACAATTTTTTACCGGGGCCACAATATAATTAAAAAACCCTCCACGGGTCTGAATTCCACCAAAAAAGTTTATGGACTGCATAGTGTAGTGTTCCCCACAATAATTTTTAAAAATTTTGCAGCAACAGTCAACATTGTTTAATATCTGATACACCTCTATCTGGACTGCATAGTGGAGTGGCCCCGGTACTAAATTTGGTACCGGGGCCACAATACCTCCTCCAACTTCCAAGTGTAGTGTTTATAACATATAAACACTACAGTAATTCTAGCACGTCAATACCTCTTGTTTTAAATAATGACAGGGCATTTTACTTTTGGTTTAATTTTTTGAATTTGTGGACATTTTGTTTTACTTTTTGAACATGGCAAACGACTGTTGAATGGTCACATAATGCCCAAAAAAGAGTTGCAAGATGGAATTGTCCTTGGGCCCTCCCACCCACCCTTATGTTGTTGAAATAGGACATGCACACTATAACAAACCAATCATTTCAGCAACAGGGCCTACCAAACAACTGTGGCTGAAATGATTGGTTTGTTTGGGCCCCCACACCAAAAAAACAATTCATCTCTCCCTGTACAAACTAAACAGGCTCTACTGAGGAAAGATGTCGTCCTCATCCTCAACCTCTGATTCCTCTCCCCCTACAGTGTGTACTTCCTCCTCCTCACACATTATCAATTCGTCCCCGCTGGACTCCACAACCACAGGTCCCTCTGTACAATCTGGAGGGCAGTGCTGTACTTCATTGAGGAATTGATTATTCATTTTTATAAACATCATTATTTCAACGTTGTGGGGGAGCAACCTCCTTCGCCGCTCACTGACCAGGTTCCCCGCTGCACTAAAAACTCTTTCCGAGTACACACTGGAGGGGGGACAACTCAGGTAAAATAGAGCCAGTTTGTACAGGGGCTTCCAAACTGCCTTTTTTTCCTGCCAGTAACAATATGGTCTGTCTGACATGTCTATTTGGATGGTGTCAGCAAAATAATCCTCCACCATTTTTTCAATTGTGACAGCATCCAATGCAGCGAGAGTAGACATGTCTGCAATGGTTGCCAGGTCCTTCAGTCCGGACCAGATGTTATCAGCATCCCCGCCAGCGGCTCTTTTAGGAAAACTGAGCTTTTTCCTCGCAGCCATAGATGTGGAAGAAAATGAGGGTGGAGCTGTTGGCATGTCACGGTCCTTTTCAGAGGACAATCTCCTGACCAGAAGGTCTTTGCACCGCTGTAGACTTGTGTCCGCCGGAAACAGAGACACAACATACACTTTAAACCGAGGATCTAGCACGGTGGCCAGAATGTATTCCTCTGACTTTAAAAGAGTGACCACCCTCGGATCCTGGCAAAGCGTACAAAGGGCTACATCCACAAGAGCTACATGCTTGGTGTAATCGCAATGGCTTACCAGCTCCTCCCTCACTTTCTCCAGCTGCTTCTGCAACAGCCTGATCAGGGGAATGACCTGACTCAAGCTGGCAGTGTCGGAACTGACTTCTTGTGTGGCAAGTTCAAACGGCTGGAGAACCTTGCACAACACGGAAATCAGTCTCCACTGCGCTTGGCTCAGGCGCATCCCCCCTCCTTTGCCTATGTCGTAGGTGGCTGTGTAGGCCTGAATGGCCTTTTGCTGCTCCTCCATCCTCTGCAGCATATAGAGGGTGGAGTTCTAGCACGTCACAACCTCTAGTTAATTTAGATTGCAAGGCTTGTAAATACTTTGAAGATAAAAAAAGCAGGCTGCACAGACTGTGGAGCTAGAAAGTGAAATTAAATGGACCACGTTACTTTGGTGGCTATCTATGCCCCCCCCCCCCCCCCCGCCCTACACTTGTAGTTGAATATAAAAAAAGCAGGCTGCATAAACTTTAGAACTAGAAATTCAAATATACAAAGAAATGGACAAAGGCTGTTTGGTATCTGTCTGCATCAGATCCCCTCTCCACTAGGAGTAAAATAGAAAACTTGTTTGAGGTGATGGCAGGGCAGGTTCATGGTTTTTTTGATGTGCCTCTAGTCTGCGGTAGGCACTGGCTGAATGCCGAAAGTGTCCAGCAATTTTGCGCGCCACCGCAAGCATCTCCTGCACACCCCTGTCACTCTTGAGGTAATGCTGCACTACCAAATTAATGGTGTGGGCAAAACATGGGACGTGCTGGAAATTGCCCATATTTAATGCCCGCACAATGTTACTGGCATTGTTTGACACCACAAATCCCCATGAGAGTCTAAGTGGGGTAAGCCACTGGGAGATAATTTCCCTCAGTTTCTCTAATATGTTGTCAGCGTTGTGCCTCTTATTAAAGCCTGTAATACACAATGTTGCCTGCCTTTGCACGAGCAGCCATTTTGTAGATGCTGCTACTGATGCAGCTGCTGCTGTTGCTGCGGAAGGCGATGCATCTACCCAGTGGGCTGTCACAGTCATATAGTCCTTCGTTTGCCCAGAACCACTTGTCCACATGTCCGTGGTTAAGTGGACAGTGGGTACAACCGCCTTTTTTAGAGCACTGAGGACACGTGATCGTACTTCTCTGTACATCTTTGGTATCGCCTGCCTAGTGAAGTGGAATCTCGACGGGATTTGGTACCGGGGACACAATACCTTCTAAATCCCACTCCACTGATGGCGGACACCGGGCGCACGTCTAACACCAACATTGCAGTTACAGCAGCAGTTATACGCTTTGCAATAGGGTGACTACTATCGTATTTTGTGGTCATGGCAAACGACTGTTTGACGGTCAATTGTTTTGTGAAAGACTTAGCGGTCTTACGACTTCCCCTCTGGGAAGATGACCGACTAACAGCAGCGACAGCAGCAGTGGCAGTAGTAGGCGTACCGCTGCAGGATTTCTCGGATGAATCCGGTATTGAAGAGGACTCAGTCTGGCTGCTGACTTGGGCTGCAGGACTGAATCTGATGGAGATCGTGGAGGAAGTTGACGAGGAGGGTGTTGCTGGTGTGTATCCAACTGGACCATGGGATTTAAGTGTCCCTGTACCGATGACGGTCCTAGCCCCAGTTGCTGAACTAACCACTGAACTATGAAGGTTATTCAGGTGACGTATAAGGGAGGATGTCCCTAGGTGGGCAAGATCCTTACCCCTGCTTATTTGAGCTTTACATAAGCTACATATGGCCATACATTGGTTGTCCGGATTTGGATAAAAATAACTCCAGACCGAAGAGGTGCATTTTTTGGTCTTCTGACCAGGCATGACGATGGGCTTTTTCATCCCATGGACATCAGCTGTTTCTCCCCCTGGTGCCTCATTTTCAATAACCACATCACCATCCTCATCATCAAGTTCCTCCACAGCGCCAGCTACATCATCAATAGCCTCCTCCCGAGCCACCTCTTCCCGTACAGTGATGAGAAGGTCAGGCTTGACAACCACCAACACCCTTGGACTCGCCTTGGGGATTTGTGATAATTTCTCTTTAGAAGGCAGAGTTGTTTGCTGTTTTGTTGCTGACAGCATAACTCTCTTCAATTTTTTGTAGGGGGTGGGGGAGGAGGAGGAGGGCTAAGATCCTTGGGTGAAGCTGAACCACTAGTCATGGACACGGGCCAGGGCCTAAGCCGTTCCTTGCCACTCCGTGTCGTAAATGGCATATTTGCAACTTTACGTTTCTCCGCAGATGATTTTAAGTTTCTCTTTTTGCTACTTTTACTTAACTTGGGCTTTTTGGATTTTATATGCCCTGTACTAGGAGATTGGGCATCGGGCTTGGAAGACGACGTTGATGGCATTTCATCGTCTATGTCATGACTAGTGGCAGCAGCTTCAGCATTAGGAGGAAGTGGGTCTTGATCTTTCCCTACTTTATCCTCCAAATTTTTGGTCTCCTCTATATGTAGCACAAGATACTGCAGAATGTGTGAACTTGGTAATATTGCAGTACCAATGGACTTATACTGCTGGATTGGTTTTGCAAATTTTGTTATAATTACTTTTTTTTTTTTTATAAGTTTTTTTTTATTTTTTAAAAACTTGGGAACAATGGGGAAATAACTATGCCCTTAGAAGCACACAGCACAGGACACAGCACCACTGGACTGAACAGGACACAGCACAGGACCCAGCATCTCCACTAAACTCAGAAGGACAGAGCACAGGACACAGCACCACTGGACTGATACTGCAGAACACAGCACAGCACAGCACAGCACAGAACTGAACAGCACAGCACGAGATCTACCAGGACAGAGGACCACCTAACACACCCTCCCTCTACCCTGATCAATGCCGGAGTGAAGATGGCGGCGACTAGCGGGGAATTTATAGGATCCGAGTATCGCGAGATCCGACAGCGGGATTATGACTCCGAGCCTCGGTTTCAGGTTTTCATTTGGCGCCAATACCCGGATCTGTCTCTGATCCGACTCGGGTGGGCTCGGATTCACGAAATCCGAGTGCGCTCATCTCTAATATAAATAAGTGTTAATGATGATGATAGTATGTACCACCCACTCTAGTGCTAACTAGCAACAACAGCAGCGCTCTAGTTCTAACAACACTCTATGTGATCAGTATGCTACACAAGTTTAACTTCTAACGCTAGGTGAGGCGAGGTCTATGTATGCAGTATGGGGTTTTCCATGAGAGCGTGGGAAAACCCCCTACTGTATAAAAAGACCTTGGGGTAAATGTATTAAGCTGAGAGTTTTCCAGCGGGTTTGAAAATTGGAGATGTTGCCTATAGCAACCAATCAGATTCTAGCTATCATTTTGTAGAATATACTAAATAAATGATAGCTAGAATCTGATTGGTTTTTCAAACCCGCCGGAAAACTCTCAGCTTGATACATTTACCCCCTCGTGTCTGTTGATATTTCATTCTGTGGCAGTTGATGTTTTGTTTTGCCAAGCCAGATCCTTTGAATTATTTTGGGATCTTTTAGACTAAAGAAAAGAAGATAATTTTTAAGACCATTTGGAAATTTTTTTTCAGTTAACTTTTTTTTTTAACTACTCCAGGACCTGTGGAATCTTATGTTTTTTTATGATTAGTTTCGAGCACTATTGGAATAAAAGCTTACAAGATTAGATTGTTTACAGATGAAGACATCAGATGGTAAGTATATGGGGATTTATTATTTTTAATAAATATATGTGGTTTGAAAGAGGTGTGAGGTTTATTTTAGGGGTTTTATTATTTTTATTAAAATAATGTAGTTGTAACAAGCGTTGTGCGTTATATTTAAATTTTACTTTGTGGGACTACATGACTCAGCGAGCCTTGGGTGTCAGGGCATGCTGGATCTTGTGATTATCCAAGTGCCAGCATGCCCTGCCTGCCATGGGTATGCTGGTACTTGTACAATGACCAGACTGTTAATGGCAGCCCAAGCTGGCTGGGACTTGTAGTTTCACAAAGTAAAATGGTGTTTTACACTTTTTCTTTATCTTTTAACACTTTATTACCCTACACCCACCACCCCATGGGTGTAGGAAGAGCTATAGTGCTACCAACCCCAGCTGGTTTGCCTAGTGCTGGTTTTTGTGAATACGGGGGAACCCCACGCACCTTTTTCCCCTGATTTTTTTTTGGCAACCAGCAGCACTAGCGTTAATAGGCTGGCAGCAATAGAGTTAATAGCATTAGGAGGGGGGGACCCCACACATTTTCAAGATGCCTACAGCGTATACCATATGTGCATTTATTGCTTCCACCGAACATTTGACCTAATTAGTGACGCCACTTCCCTCAATGACATAGTGTTTACATGATGTACCATGTGAGGGAAGGGGCGTGTAAGACTAGGCCAAGTCCAGTACAGGCGTGTTCATGTAGTTAAAAAACGATCCGTCCCTCCCTCCCAAAAATTTCCAACAAGCTTGGTATCAAAGCCAATTCAGAAACAAGCCGGCACTGTGATGTACGTTCCTTAAAATGGCAGTTACATTGCTTATATTTAGGCAATGCGAGGACCTGTACAATGTGCCTTCATAAAAACATTATAATATATTTAAAACATTTAAAGAACATCCTGTCTAGTGTAGTGCTTTGCATGGAATCTAAAGGCAAATAGCTGATTTATGCAACTTAACACCCACTTGTATAATGATTTCTGGTGACCTTTAGCAGCCTGAATTCCTGCAGGGTAGTCAGTCAACCAAGAACCGTTCCTTTGCCATTAACTGAATTTGACAGTGCTCCATGATGGTAATGAAGATCTGCTGTAATGATTCACAGGAAAGAAGCAGGCCTCAAATACTTATTAAGTCATCCAAGCAGTGGAACTAAAAATGTGAAGGGGCCTTCAAGGATTTTAACTAGGGACACCTGTTAGGCTAGCAGGTCCTGTCATAAACTTACAGAACAAATAGTAGATGTCTTCACCTATAGCAGCCGCCTTTCCCGTAGAGTCTGATGTGCTCACAGGTACTCGGATGCCCCCAGGTCTTAACTCTAATGTAGTGTAAGTTTATAAGCAAATCCAAAGTAGATGGGAAGGTGGAGGAAATCCAGACAGTAGCAGGTAGTCAAAAGGGAGGCCGAGGTCAGGGGGTCCGTAGCAGATAGGATGGTCAGAGACAGGCAATAAGGTCAGGGCTGGCGGCAAACAAAAAGATCCAGGAAACAGATCCAGAGGTCAGGGCAATCAGAAAAAAGGCAAGGTCCAATTAACAAGCAAGAGGTCACAATGATAAGTCCGTCCAGAATATAACCAGAATACACAAGGTACAAAAGCACAGCAGGTCAGCAATTCCTGAAAGAGAGGCTATAACCGGCAGGGAGTCTAAGCCCTCCCTATCTTAAATACACCAAGCAACCAATAGGAGCCATGGCCAACATTACACCGCAGGGGCTGCCAAATTAATAGCCCACAGGCTATTGTTTACCTAATGTGCACGGGGCATTAGAAAGCGTCCCGACCGTTGCCATGGTGATGGCGGGACTGAAGAGAGGGGAAGTGACGTCTCGGCTGTTATTATGGCAGCCGATATGCAGCTGGAGGAAGCGAGCCGTGGATTACCGTGGTTTGTTACAATACCCTCCCATTACTACGTTACTGGGCCGCTCTGTCCTCAGCTGCTGGGACAAATAACAGCTGCTAACCATGCTACCCTGGTAGTTACAAAATTGTGTTTTCTAATTCTCTTCTCAGAAGCAACTTTCCCCTGTTGTCACCTCAATCAAGTGATACTTCTTGATCTATAATCATATATTTAAGTTGAGAAAAAGCGTGTTTGTATTACAAAAAAGTGCCTGTCCATGAGTAAATCACTCAGTGCATTCACTGACGTATGGTTTGGTTCTCTTGTTGGGTACACATTTCCAGTGGTGGATCTGTCAACGATTATCCAGAATGGTGACAGGGTAAATGTCAACAGATTCATTATGTTGACATGCTTAAAATGTAGACAATGTGACTGTCAACACTAGTAATGTCGACGGTCACAATGTCTATATTTAACGAGCAATGCCGGCAGGTAACAAGTTGCTGGACCTGGCGGCACAAGACAGAAAAGAAATAAAAAACACTAATAAATGTGAAAAACTAACCCCACCTCCCAAAACACATGAAAACTTGTGCTGGCGTGGCAAATTACAGTGGTGTTTTATTATGCATCGCTATTAATTAATAAATAATAGATTCCTTAATCATGTAAAGCTTGTGATACATAAGCATGCTCCAATGAGTTGTTTCACAAGATACAATAACTTTCAAATATAAAGAACTGTAATGTTAAGTACAATTCCAAAAGAAGTATCAGAAAGTCAATCGGAGATCTATTTGGTGTTGAGATAGCAATGAAAGCATTTTTTAGTGGCCTGCAAATCTTCAGTAAGAGGTATGATAGTGTTTAATGATTGTATAATGGAAAAAGACCAGTGGTCATTTTTGGAAGTAATCAGAATTATAAAAGCTTAGGTCAGCAAGACCAGGGCCCCAGGACCACTTTTCTCCCCCTTGCCAACTAACACAACAAACAAATTACTAAATGGGAAAACATGGAGGCAGCATTAAGCAGTATTGAACTCTGGCTATATGTTTCTTTAGAGGAGTGGGAATGGGGAATTTCAAAGTCTAAGTGATTGTGGCTTTTGTGGCCAATAGTATTACTGTGTAAAAAGTGGATAAATATCTTTTAAGTGATTAACGCTTACGGACTCATTTCAGATATATGCATATAGTCATGTATTACTATTCCTTGTGACCTTTCACAAATGTATGTTTATTTTTTCTCTTCTCTTCTTTTCAAATATAATTTACAATTTAGGTTGTGGAAGTTATATGGGACCTGTTTTTGCCATAATCTAATTATCTATTTTATTATATATAAATATGGAAGGCAAAGCATGTATATTTAGACATTGTCTAACATAACCATGTATATATATTAAGAAACCTTTGTCTATGAAAACCTGGCAAAGACACTGTTGAAGGGGTTAAGATTTCTAAGCTGTAAGCTCTATAACTACAGCCATAATAAAATGAATTACCATTTTCTGTCTCAGAATCTAATTGTTTCTACAATCTTCCGCTGTGTAGTGCATTATAAATGACCACCTCTTACAGAGGCTCATATCTTGCTGATCATTTTAGTCTCTGTATAACCCTATTAGAGAGCTTTATCGCCACAAACCAACTGTATAATAACAGAATGGCCCACTCTTAGATACTGATCCCTGTACAAATATATGATAAAAAGAAACTACTTACGTATTTATTGTCGAAGTCAGCAAATTGGATAAAGTCATTTCAATTAAAGTCTAGCAAACTTGGTTGTCTTTGTCTGAAAAGATGCGTACGGTACGCATCGACGTACAAGGGCACGCTACGGCGTGAAAGGGCGTACGCATCCACTACACGTGGCAACAACAGTAATTGGTCTTTTACCATACATTCGCACAAACACGCATACTTATAAAATAGTACACATTAATGGTAGTTGCAACACATAGTCAGTTATGTCGAAACATAGTAGTATTTATATGTTATATCAGAGTTACATGCATATTAGTAAAATACACGGAACGGGTTAAAGGAATAACATCATGATCGGTATCATAATGAACCTTATTACATATCCTACTGTTTGGTTCACTCTGCGAGGGAATCGCAGAGTGCATACGCAAGTTATGAATGATAGGGAATTATGAACTACTTAAGACTAAGGAATCCTGGCGGGAAGAGCAGAGCATACCCCCTGCAGAGATGACCCCCTCCTTTGGATTCCTTAGGATGAACCAGCCAATGATTGACGACCCCTTGGACATTCCTGAGACCCGGACCAATAGATGCAAGCTATACCATCTTCATTGTATTACTGTATTTGATTGTGTATATAAGCAGCAGCTTGTGATCCAGAGTGCAGACATCTTGTCCCCAGACTTCAGGATTGAATGACTGCACTGGATCCAGAGCGCCTGCGATAAGTAACGGCTGTATTTACTATTACTTCGCTTGAGCATATTATTCCACTTATTGCGAATAAATCTTTGTGCTTTGGAAACACAAATCGAGGTTCGACAATCGTTATTGGTTAGCGACAATACGCACATAACATTATCTACCCACAAATTGCACTAACACCTATCGTATTGACATATAGACTGTTGATCTTTATATTATATATGAAGGGGCCATAAACCATATCTTACATTTATAGAAAAAGAGAACCTACTGCAGAGATAATGCTCAATGGGTCTCTCACCTGAATCAGTTTGGCACAGCGGGTGATTGGGGTGATTGAAGGCCTCCAGGACAAAAAGAAGAAGTATATGAAACTGTAACATACTGTTAAAGACTGCCAAGTACCCCTAAAATATTTGGTGCAGCAAGAACGAAATAAGGCAGCATGGTAGCAACCTCTAAGTGCTGCTGTCACATTGGGATCTAATAGGAGTTGGGGGAACCCCAGAAGAAAATCTGACTAAGACATGACACATCGTCTGGGAGACACCAGGAAGAAAGGCAGTAATATCAGAAATGTCTGCTCTTACTAACGCTACACGCACCACAATCAACACACCATGGAAGCAAAGGCAGTTATTATTATTACACCTGGTTCCCAAAAGAGCACAGAGAAACCGCAACCTGGGACCACTACAGGAGCAAGATGAATAAGGAAACCTTCATTAAAAGAGGCCTGTTAGACCAAAAAATGACGTACCAAGATACTGAGCAAAAACAGAGAAGCACACATACAGCAGCCCTTAGCTGCATGTCGCACTCTGAACCAGGGCCGGACTGGGACTAAAAATCAGCCCTGGCATTTCAAGCATACAGGCCCATCTCTGTTGATGAGCATGAAAAAAACTGGGTGCCGCTAAGGGCGTGGCCACATTATGTTGGGGGCATGGTCAAGATGGGGCATTGATACATACATTACATACATTATAATAAAACATTACATTTATCATGCCCTCCCTATCATGCCACCCCTCCACCCCAGAAGCACATTACAACACCCCCAGTCCACTGTACTTATCTATGCTTCTGATTCTGCTGATATCCATCAGGATGGGAACTTCCTGTAGAGTGAGCAGGGAAACTCTTAGTCTCACAAGATTAATAAATCTCATGAGACTTAGAGCTCCTCGGCTTGCTCTGCAGGCTGTGTCCTATCCAGGGACTGGGAGTAGCTATCCGCTCCCTCCTGCTAACCAGAGCTGGACTTAGTCTCAGGGGGCCCTATGCACTTAAGACAGGGGGCTCCTATGATGTAATATGGTTATAAGACACATTTTCAACAAATACATAGGCAATATTGTGAGCACTACTATTAGGTGCACACAGTTCTGCCTTCACAAGCAGTACAATGTGAAGGAGGACATACCTCCCAACTGTCCTTGCAGTCAGACCAAATCCTGACTAAGCGGGACAGTCACCCACCAAATTCAGGACAGTTGGCAGACTGTCCTGGTCTCTCTTACCTGTCTTGTCATTGCCACAACTTGTGGCTGCTGGTGTCTTTAGATCAGTTGCTGCTTGTGTGGATCCTGGAATGTTGGGGGCCCTATTTGAAAAAAAAATGGGTACATGAAAGTTAGAAAACTCCAAACAGCACTGATGTTAACTCAATATAGCACCCACATTATAAAATTAGGCCTCACTCCAGTCCCAACATTAAAATAATAGTATTCCCATTTAATAAATAAATCTATTTCCCTCCCTCCAAACAACCTCAGCAAGAAATTAAATAGCATTTATGTTTAATAAAAATAACCATTTCCCACAAACATCCCAGGCATTAAATAATTCATAATCACATTTCATAATTAGACCTCATTTTCCCCAAACAGCCCCACATTCACTTAATAGCACACATTATAGTCATAAACTGTCCCCCACACACATTATAGTCATATACTGTTCCCATACACATTGGCCATTTTTATTTTCCCCCTCCTACAGCCATTGCCCCCCCTTGCAGACATTTTCGATCACCCCCTCTTCCCCCTGCAGACATTTTCAATCACCCCCTCTTCCCCTGCAGACATTTTCAATCACCCCCTCTTCCCCCTGCAGATATTTTCACTCACCCCCTCTTCCCCTGCAGACATTTTCACTCACCCCCCCTTCCCCCTGCAGACATTTTCACTCACACCCCTCCTTCCCCCTGCAGACATTTTCACTCATCCCCCCTTCCGCCTGCACTTTCACTCACCCCCCCACCCCCCTGCAGACATTTATTGCCCCTCTCCCCCCTGGAGACATTTATTGCCCCCCTCCCCCCTGGAGACATTTATTGCCCCTCTCCCCCCCCTGCAGACATTTATTGCCCCTCTCCCCCCCCTGCACACATATTCCGTTTCTCTCCCCCCCTCCCTGCACACATATTCCGTTTGTCTCCCCCCTCCCTGCACACATATTCCGTTTCTCTCCCCCCCTCCCTGCAACATATTCCGTTTGTCTCCCACCCCCTCCCTGCACACATATTCCGTTTGTCTCCCCCCTTCCCTGCACACATATTCCGTTTGTCTCCCCCCCCCTCCCTGCACACATATTCTCTACACTTACCTCAACACTGACAGCTGCCTCCACTGCAGCTCGCCCTACTCGTGTGACGTCATGACGGCTGCACACAAAAAAAATAATTGTTTTTTTAATTTAATCGGGGTATCAGAGGGAGCCGGACCGGCCCATACTGCCATCGGCCCTTCTGGCATTTGCCAGAAGTGCCAGATGGCCAGTCCGGCCCTGCTCTGAACCCTTCACTGCAGTTACCAGAGTTCGGCGCGCAAGTCTGGTTTCTTTCAGCAGGTGATTCATCTCCTAAATAGTATTTCCATTATCTCCTGGGCAGAGTGGATAGACAAGAAGCAAACAAACCCCAGTTGGTCCAATGTCTTCAAGAGCTTGCTGAGTAATCCAACATCCTCAGTTGTTTCTGCTCCTCCTTCTGCATCAGCACCACCAATACCTCCTTCCAATCTGCAGCTTCCGTCTCCTGTTAAGTATGATGGTGACCCTAAGACTTGTTGTTGTTTCCTGAATCAGTGCGCTATTCAATTGGAACTGCTCCCCCATAATTTTTCAACTAAAAGGGCAAAAGTCACTTATATAATTTCATGCTTTCTTGACAAGCTTTGGCATGGGTCTCTACCCTATGGGAGCATAATGATTCCTTGTGCTTCCTGCATCCTTTGTTATTTGATGAACTGGGACGAACTTGGTATGAGGCGTCCAGCATTTTTCAGCTTTGTCAGGGGTCCCAGACATTTGATCAGTATGTGGTGCAATTCAGCGCACTTAACTCAGAATTACAATGAAAAAATCAGGCCATGGTTGCAACATTCTGGCATGGTCTTTCGGATGAATAAAGAATGAGCTTCCCTCTCGCGAGTTACCTACCTGCCATGATGTTTTTATTTCCCTGTCTAATTAGGTGGATATAAGCTTTCAGGAATATTTTCAAGAAAAGAAACAGGGTCCTCAGCCAACTATTATTATTATTATTATTATCATTTATTTGTTGGGCGCCACAGGGTTTTCGCAGCGCCTTACATAATACGAACAGTAGACCATACAGGGTAAACATCACAGAACAATAAACACTAAGTACCAATGCTTCGGAAACTCCGGGCAGACATATGGAGTGAGGGCGGAGCAGAAGAGTCGGTATGAGGACAGGAGGGGAGAGGGGCCCTGCTCATACGAGCTTACATCCTAAGGGAGGGAGGACAAAACAAGCACGAGGGGAGGCAGTGATGCAGTGGAGAAAAAGGGACCAGGGGAGAGGAGGGAGAACAAGCAGAGTGGATGAGGGGTTAAGTGGATGGTTGGTAGGCTTTCAGGAACAGGTGAGTTTTGAGTGCCCGTTTGAAGGAGCACAGATTGGGAGCGAGACGGATGGAGCGAGGGAGGTCATTCCAGTGCAGGGGGGCAGCTCGGGAAAAGTCTTGGACTCGGGAGTGGGAAGAGGTAATGAGAGTGGAGGAGAGGCGACGGTCGTTTGCTGAGCGCAGGGAGCGAGCGGGAGTATGAATGGTGAGGAGGTTAGAGATGTAGGGGGCAGTAGACTGGGAGAGAGCTTTGTAAGTGGTAATAAGGAGTTTAAAGAGGATTCTGTAAGGGAAAGGGAGCCAGTGTAAGGCCTGGTAGAGAGGGGAGGCAGAGGAGGAGCGACGTGAGAGAAAGATAAGTCTGGCAGCTGCATTGAGTACAGATCAGAGCGGGGCGAGATGGGAGAGAGGGAGGCCAGTGAGGAGGAGGTTGCAGTAGTCCAGGCGGGAGATTATGAGTGCATGGATGATGGTTTTGGTGGCGTCTTGTGAGAGGAAGGGTCGGATACGGGCGATGTTGCGCAGTTGGAAGCGGCAGGCTTGAGCAAGGGATTGGGCGTGGGGGGCAAAAGAGAGAGAGGAGTCAAGGGTGACACCCAGGCAACGGAGTTGGGTGATAGATGAGATGGTAGTGTTGTTAACAACGATTAAGAGGTTGTGGTGAGAGGGGAGTCTGGAAGGAGGAAAGACTATGAGTTCCGTTTTGGAGATGTTAATTTTGAGAAAGCGTGAGGACATCCAGGAGGAGATGGCAGAGGGGCAGTCAGATACACGAGAGAGGAGGGTGGACGAGAGATCAGGAGAGGAGATGTAGAGTTGAATGTCGTCAGCATAAAGGTGAAACTGAAGACCAAAGGAGGAGATGAGCGCACCAAGGGAGGAAGTGTAGAGCGAAAAGAGAAGGGGGACGAGAACAGAGCCCTGGGGGACTCCTACTTGGAGGGGCGTGGGGGTGGTGGAATAGCCGGACGTTGAGACAGAGAAGGTGCGGTTAGCAAGGTAAGAGCAGAACCAGGCATGGACAGAACCAGAGAGGCCTTGAGAGAGAAGAGTTTGCAGAAGGAAGGGGTGGTCCACGGTGTCAAAGGCTGCGGAGAGGTCGAGGAGGATAAGTAACTAGAAATAACCCCTGGATTTGGCTGATAGGAGGTCATTGGTGACTTTAGCCAGGGCAGTTTCAGTGGAGTGGAGGGGGCGGTAATCAGATTGGAGAGGGTCGAGGAGGGAGTTGTCTGAGAGGTATCTGGTGAGACGACAGCAGACTAACCGCTCAAGAAGTTT
The DNA here is from genome assembly GCF_038048845.1 of Mixophyes fleayi. NCBI lineage: Eukaryota > Metazoa > Chordata > Amphibia > Anura > Limnodynastidae > Mixophyes > Mixophyes fleayi. The sequence continues at coordinate 131,724,121 of NC_134405.1, forward strand.
GGAGGCATAGGGAAGAAGAGAGATAGGACGATAATTGGCGACGGAGGAGGGGTCGAGGTTGGGTTTTTTGAGGATAGGAGAGATGAGAGCGTGTTTGAATGAGGAGGGTACAACACCAGAGGAGAGTGATAGGTTGAAGAGGTGTGCCAGGTAGGAGCAGGCAGTGGGAGAGAGAGAGCGAAGGAGGTTAGAGGGTATTGGATCAAGAGGACAAGTGGAGGGAGGAGAGAAAAGAATGAGGAAGCGAACTTCATCGCCTGTTGTGGGGCTGAAGGAGCTCCACTCCTCCACTCAGCTGAAGGAACTTTTAAATTGGCACAATGATTCCAAACATCAGTAACTACAGAAGAACCTATGCAGCTTGGACCTAGGAACGCAAGAAAAGGTTCAAGAATTATCTGTGTCTCTATTGTGCCGCATCAGGTCATTTGCTTACCACATGCCCCAGGCGGGTGGTACTCACAATGCCTATACTAATATGTCCGACACTGTTTACTGCAACATAAAAATTTTGATGCCTAACAGTGCGGAACATGGCAGAAATTTAGTCTTACACACACACACACACACACACACACACACACACCATTTCCGACAGGCTTTCAATAAACTACAACTACAGAAGAACAATTTATGACACTTAAAAACCTGACTATGATATTTCTGGTTTTAAAGCAATAGTGCGCGGACCCAATGCAGTTTATTCTTATCTAAGGGTTAGGATTATGGTTAGGATTAGGGTTAGGGTTAGAATTAGGGTCATTGATGCTTTAAAACCGGAAATATCACAGTTGCGTTTTTAAGTGATGTAAATTTTACCTGTCGTGCTTTTCTGTAGTAGCAGTTTATTGAAAGCTTGTTGGAAATGGTGTGTGTGTGTGTAATGGTAAGTCTGAATTTCTGCTATGTCGCGCTGTTAGGCTTCGGAAATGTCATGTTGCATTAAACAGTGTCGGACATATTAGTATCGGAAAAGTCTACCCCACCCGTTCCAGGCATCTGGGAAACACTAGGTCCTAAATTGTTGAGGAGAGGTCAAGTTAGGTTGCACACCCCTCAACTGCCGACCAAGTTAACTATTTTCCAGTTTGTTGGATTTTGAAGCCACTGGGAATTTAACCTCCTCCACTCTAGTGACTAAGTGGAAACTACCAATCTTGCCCTTGGAGATCCCAGTCTTCCTTATTGCCTTTGATGGTAACCAGATTCCTGGTGGTTATATTTACTAGCTCACTGCTCCATTCATTCTACAAGTAGGGGCTTTGCATAAAGAGGAAATTACATTTTTGGTAAATTTTCGCAATACTGGTCTGGTTATTTTGGGTCTTCTGTCGCTGCAATTGCATTCCCCACATATGAATTGGACCTCCTCACAAGCGCTAGCATGGTGATCCTCACTCATTCCTTGGTGCATTCACAAAGTTACTACTCTTCAGGAAGTTTGTACTTTCACTACTTCTGTAGTTCCTATCATCTCAATACTCAAATTTTAATTATGTCAACAAACAACAGTCTGAGATTCCTTCAGAGACTTTTACAGTGCTTATAATCTGGTACACATTCACAAGTGAGATGAATGGAAGACTGCCACGAATATTTATAAATGCCTTTCGGGCTTTGCAATGCACCAGCAGTCTTCTAGAGTTTTGAAAATATAATTTTCTTTATTACTGCAGTAGTCTATTTGGATGATATTCTGATATTTTCGAAGGATCTAGTCATACATCTTCTTCACCTGGCAGAAGCTATTTTGCGATTACGTAAAAATTTACTTTATTATAAACTGGAGAAGTGCCTCTTCTAAAAGATCAGGCCAGTTCTTGGTTATATAGTATCTGGATCAGGTCTTGAAATGGCTCTAGAAAAGGTCTGAGCCATGTTAGATTTGCCACAACCATCGGGGCAAAAAGCTATCCAATGGTTTTCATGGCTTTGCCAATTATTATATTTTTCTGTAGGTATTCTACCTTACTGGCACCGATCATTGCTCTCACTCAAAAGGGTGCTGATGCCAAGAATTGGACTACTGCCACATCTGAGCCTTTCTTTCTCTTAAACTAGCCTTTTCCATTGCTCCAGTCCTCAAGCAACTTGACACATTAGAGCTTTTCATTCTAGACCTCAACGCATCTTCTTTTGGAATTGGAGCTGTTTTTTCCCAGAGATCCTCCATTGGGAAATTACAACCTTGCAGTTTTTTTCCCCATACGTTTTTCCCAGCCAAAACAAATTATACTTATCGGTGATAAGGAGCTCTTGGCTATGACACTTGCCCTTGAAGAATGAGATATCTTCTAGAAGATTCTCATTTTCCTCTTATAATTTTTACTGATCATAATAACGTTTTTTATCTCCATCCAGCCCAGTGCTTGAACCCCTGTCAAGACCAATGGGCTCCGTCTTTTACTTGCTTTAATCTGCATACAAGATTTAGACCTGTAGATAAGAACCGGAAAGCAGATGCTCTATCAAATTTCTTAGAAGAGAATCAAAATCCTGAAGGTCCAGAAAACTTAAATGTCAACTCACTACTTCTGTGGCCTGTTAAATGGCTCATCCTTATGGGAAAACCTTAGTCTCCTTCAAGTTCCGAAGAAACTTACTAGTGGGTACACTCATCTCGCTTTTCTGGCCCTGCTGGTTCCTGGAAAACTTTAGAAGTCATTTCACTGTGTTACGAATGGCCAACTCTTTGCCAGGATGTGATAGAATTCGTTTCTGCTAGTGCAATTTGTGCCCAATATTAAATTTCTTATCATGAACCTCTCTGTGGACCCATTTTACCACACATTTAATTACTGACCTTTCTCTAAGTAATAGATCTAACACTATTTGGATATTTGTGGATCACTTTTCCAAAATGGTTCATTTCATTCCACTGGTTGGACTACCTCCTGTTTTGACTCTTTCTAAGCTATTCATCAAATCAATATTCCGACTATTTGTTTCTGATAGTGGAGTTCAATTTGTCTCTAAATTTTTTAGGTCATTGTGTAAACATTTAAACATCCACGTCAACTTCTGAATTTATATATCTGCTAATCAAGAGAACTGGACAAATTTACTGTCATGGGCGGAATTTCCCCACAATAATCATTTCCATAAATCCTGTTCTCTACCCCCTTCTGTTTATTACCAAGCTTTTACCTTCTTCTGAAGTTCCTACAGTCAATTCATTATGGTGGGATTTCTCTAATATTTTGTCCAAAGCGGTGAAAAATCTAAAGAAGTCATCTATGTGTTGCAAATGTTTCTCTGACAAAAAATAGGAGCTAAAGTCTGATTGTCAACGGTTAAAAGTACCTTGTATGAAATTTGCTCACAGATACATTGGTCCATTCAAAATTCTTCAAGTAATTAGTCCGGTGGCCATGAAGCTGAAGTTGCCTCCTTCCCTCTGCATCTCTACTACTTTCCATATGTCTTTACTGAAAGCTCTCATTATCAGTCGTTCTACTGTATCCTCTCTGCCTTCTACCATCAAGACAACAAGGAGATGCGTTTGAAATTATACAGATTCTCGGTTCCAGGTGCTCTTGAGGGAGAAGCGCTATGGTCCTGAGCACATGCTTGAGTTGATGCTCCTAAGAAAATTCATTTTAAATTCACCAACACCTTTTTAGGGTGTTCGGTGCCCACCCTTAGGGGGATGCTGTTACGTGCCAGATCCTTTACTGAACAGCACAAGTCTGTGTCACTCACCGGACCGTGAGTGCCTCTGCTCTTGTGCGTGGTTCTCTCTCCTTCCTGCCGGCGCCTGTCCTGAGCCGCGGTTGTCCGCCATCTTGATAGGACTGCGCATTTGCAGGATCCCTGAACTCTTATGACCTTGATTTTAACTTAATTGGCGGATCAATCACCTCTCCCTATTTAAGGCACCTGTGGCCTTTGTATCGTTGCCTGATCTTGATTCTCACTCCCTGTGAGTCTCTGAAGGTGTTCCCTGTGTCCTGCTCATGTATTCAGTTTCCTGATGTATTATCTGCTCTGCTCATCGGCGGTTCCCATACCCGCTACAGACTCCTAGTTCTCCTGCTCGTGTCTTCAGTTTCCTGCTGGATTACCTGCTCTGCTCATCGGCTGTTCCCATACCCGCTACAGCCTCTCCTGCTGTGTCTGCACCAGGACAAGCCTCTCTACTCAGCGGCGGTATGCATACTTGTTATTCACTATTAACTGTTATCCTGCATATCTGCCTTGGACAAGTTTCTCTACTCAGCAGCGGTATACATACCCGCTATAGACTATTAGCTGTTACCCTGCATATCTGTTTGGACAAGCTTCTCTGCTCTGCAGCTGTATACATACAGCCATAGACTATTACTATTACTCTACTTATCCGCACCTGGACAAGTCCTCACCTCCTCGCAGTGGTACAACTTGCTATCCGCAGACCACTGACTTCCCCGCTACCTACCTGCACCTGGACAAGTCTTCCCATCACAGCAGTGGTACAACTTGCTATCCGCAGACCACTGACTCCTCCGCTACCTACCTGCACCTGGACAAGTCTTCCCATCACAGTAGTGGTACAACTTGCTATCCGCAGACCACTGACTCTCCCGTTACCTTCCTTCACCTATTCACGTCCGCCCGGCTCTTCTTGGTTGATACCTGCCTCTGCACTATAGTTGCAAGTCGCTGACTTTCCTACCATTATAGCTGCGAGTCGCTGACTCCTATCTACTTCATTGACATTTTCTCTCCACCTGCTGTTGTATAACGTTCCTACTATTCACCCTACTGCCCAGAGGATCGCTGTGTAAACCCCGCCCCTCTGGTAAGCATTATCATCTGGTGAATCCTGGGTAGAACTCCTAGTGCCCGTGACAGTCTGGTCTCTTCGGTCGGGGTCCCGGCACTCCGTTTTGATAACGGGCACCATCTTGGATTGTGGGCATCTTTTATTTATCTCTCTTTCTGTGGCATTGGTGGCTGTTCCCCACCCTCCTATCTCCCAGCATATTTAAACACCCTGATCTGGTAATATGGTGCCAGACCTTTGAGTCTAGTTAGTCTGCTGCTACTTGACTGTTTGGCTACTCAGCTAATCCTGGTAGCCAGCATCCTGCGCTACTCAGCTAAATCTGATATCCAGTGTCCTATGCTATTTAACTAATCCGGGTCTCCAGGATCCTATGTTACTCAGCTAATCCTGGTATCTCCATCTCCAGTAAACTCCAGTACCTGCCAGTCTCGCCTGGTATCTGCTCAGAAGGCGGCGACCTGCATGGTGCTAGCATCGAACACCAAACCTCCTTGCAGGGGCCCCTACGCCACTTCATATTCTGTGCCTGTGTTGTGGGTAAAGTTAAATGAGGAAGATTATTTGAACCCAAAATTTCCTGTGTCTCTGCATATCTGGACTGTTTTGTGAAAAAAACCTGTTTAATATGGCAATTTTTGCCTCTAAAGTATGTTTAAACTATAATATATCTTACATAGTGCATATTGGTAAGGTTGCTTATCATACGTACTCTGCACTGAAGACTCAATATTAGCCCTTAACAATCCAATCCCCCAAAAAAGCCAAACAGGAGGAAATTCATAAGGAAGCATAATATACAACCACCTCTTTTTTTCCCTTTTGTATAATAAAATTGTGTTAAGGCAGATTATATAAACTGTAATGGAAATTGCATCAGATACCGAAAATACTAAACCGTCACAGGATGCTGCTTAATTAAGAGTCTTGCTGCAAATGAATCATAACTGGCATTGCGGTCATATATATATAAGCTGAGAAATTTCCCCACCCTTCAGAGCATTGGGGGAACATTTATTTTCTTTCTTTTTCTTTTTCTCCGATACTGCAAAATGCACTTAAAGTGTATGTTATGCTTTTAGCATATAATACACTTTAAGTATACCTTAGTCGAATGTGGATAATGCAGACTTACAGGTATCTTAAGATACCTGCGACGTTGCACACTACACAAATTATGTAGTTTTCACGGACGTAATTTACGACTATGTCTTTAACGTAAATTACGTCCATCTCCACATAGGCTGCATATTGTTTGGCAAGTATCACCTACTTACCTCTTACGCTACAAAGCACATAAATGCATAACATTTTGAGGCTCATTCCTCCAATAACAATATTTAAACAACATCCCATAACAATAACCTATATATACGTATTTGTAACAAACTAATCAAAGGTAAATATGTGATCTTAGTCAATCAAGTGGAACAGGTGACTAAATCCTCTAGCTGAAGCAACATACATGATATGGGAAAATTTTCAGGGAAATCTCCAGTAAATAAAAATAATATGCGAACAAACCCCGCCCAATGGATTGTCCCCCCATCCCTTCCCCTGACCATATATCAGAGCATTTTGGAGAATCCCTCACCACATCAAAAGGAACATGGTACAACTCCATCAGTGCCTGAGACAGCGAAAGAAATGTCTCTTATCATCATCATCACCATTTATTTATATAGCGCCACTAATTCCACAGCGCTGTACAGAGAACTCATTCACATTAGTCCCTGCCCCATTGGAGATTACAGTCTAAATCCCCTAACATACAGACACAGAGAGAGAGAGACTAAGGTCAATTTGATAGCAGCCAATTAACCTACCAGTATGTTTTTGGAGTGTGGGAGGAAACCCACGTAAACATGAAGAGAACATACAAACTCCACACAGATAAAGCCATAGTCGGGAATTGAACTCATGACACCAGTGCTGTGAGGCAGAAGTGCTAACCACTAGGCCACCGTGCTGCCCTATATATATAAGGCCATGAGTCAATAAAAATTTGCTCTATCCAAACACCCATCAATATTGTAATAATACATCTTAAGACTAATATCAAACATATTTCTGAGCTGGAACACAGAAAAGGACACATTAATTAAATACCATAGAATTACAAACTGTCACAACCAGTAGGGTCAGAGGAGTATCCGTACAATCTGCTCACGTTGGCACTACCACCTAGAAGGTGTGGAGTCTAATGGAGTGGGAGGTCTTCGCCAGAGGCTCCCGCAAGGGCGCTTGGTCTTCGCAGCTCCCTGACCGCAGGTAGCGGTTCTCCTAGGAGGTGATGAGTGAAACTGTGAAGAAAACCAGGACTATAACTGAAGATGCTTCGGATGAGGAGCACCAGGATGGCTGAGAGAGGCTGATTAACACAGGAGGCTGGTAGCGATGGTAGCAATAACCTGCAGAGCGTTTACCACAAGGATAGTGGAGTAGACACAGAGGCTGTGATGATCTGTGGATAGATGTGTTGGAGACTTCAGAGAACAATAATCTGCAGAGCGTTACCAGAGGGTGGTGGAGTAGTCACAGAGGCTATGATGATTTGTGGATAGATGTGCTGAAGACTTCAGAGAACAGGCAGCTAACAGGAGCCAGGGAACAGAACATCTGAACAGGAGAGTAGACCTGAAGATCTGGCAACTTGGTAGAGAAGCATGTCCTTATATAGACAGAGCAGACAGGCAATTAGCCAATCAAGAGGATGCAGGAAGTATTGAGCAAACCAGGTGTGTGCCTGCTCAGTTCAGCCCAGCAAGTGAATGCAGAAACAGGGAAAGAGATGAGAACAGTGACCATAATGCAGGTTTAGCTGGTACAATGTGTGACACAAACACAAATTTATACATTCACTAACCAAAAAATGTTATGATCTGTAAAGTCACATTAGGCATATGACCGATGATTTACAGGTGTTACAGAACATATAAAAGGATCTGATATAATAGACCTCCTTAGTGTTGACCTGAAACACACATAAGGAGAGTGCCAGAAGAAAACAATAAAGGCAACTGCCCCAGTCTATTCATAGCCAAGTTCTTAGATTACAGAGATAAAGAAGTAAATTTGTAAACTCATTGTAAACTAGGGATGTGCACCGGCGACTTTTGAGGTCTCGTGTTTTGTGTTTTGGATCCGGATTTTCGTTATTTTTGAGGTTCGGATTTGTCTCGCAAAACACTTGACGAAAGGTCTCGGTTCGGATTTAAGGTATTGGATTCGGATTTTTTTTGAAAAAAACATAAAAAGTTTAAAAATCAAGTTTTTGGGCTTATTTTCACTCCTAGGCTATTATTAACCTCAATAACATTCAATAACAAGCATTTCCACTAATTTACAGTGTATTCTGAACACCTCACAATATAGTTATTAGTCCAAAACGTTGCAACAAGGTATCTTTCTGGACTGCGTAGAGGAGTGGGTCACCACAATATATATTAAAAACCCTGAACTTTTATGATTCGCACCAATAATTGTACCTGGACTGCGTAGAGGAGTGGGTCACCACAATATATTAAAAACCCTGAACTTTTATGAATCGCACCAATAAATGTACCTGGACTGCGTAGAGGAGTGGGTCACCACAATATATTAAAAACCCTGAACTTTTATGAATCGCACCAATAAATGTACCTGGACTGCGTAGAGGAGTGGGTCACCACAATATATTAAAAACCCTGAACTTTTATGAATCGCACCAATAAATGTACCTGGACTGCGTAGAGGAGTGGGTCACCACAATATATATAATAAGAAAACCATCAACTTGTTTGATTCGCACCAATAAATGTACCTGGACTGCGTAGAGGAGTGGGTCACCACAATATATTAAAAACCCTGAACTTTTATGAATCGCACCAATAAATGTACCTGGACTGCGTAGAGGAGTGGGTCACCACAATATCTTAAAAACCCTGAACTTTTATGAATCGCACCAATAAATGTACCTGGACTGCGTAGAGGAGTGGGTCGCCACAATATATTAAAAACCCTGAACTTTTATGAATCGCACCAATAAATGTACCTGGACTGCGTAGAGGAGTGGGTCACCACAATATCTTAAAAACCCTGAACTTTTATGAATCGCACCAATAAATGTACCTGGACTGCGTAGAGGAGTGGGTCACCACAATATATTAAAAACCCTGAACTTTTATGAATCGCACCAATAAATGTACCTGGACTGCGTAGAGGAGTGGGTCACCACAATATATTAAAAACCCTGAACTTTTATGAATCGCACCAATAAATGTACCTGGACTGCGTAGAGGAGTGGGTCACCACAATATCTTAAAAACCCTGAACTTTTATGAATCGCACCAATAAATGTACCTGGACTGCGTAGAGGAGTGGGTCACCACAATATATTAAAAACCCTGAACTTTTATGAATCGCACCAATAAATGTACCTGGACTGCGTAGAGGAGTGGGTCACCACAATATCTTAAAAACCCTGAACTTTTATGAATCGCACCAATAAATGTACCTGGACTGCGTAGAGGAGTGGGTCACCACAATATCTTAAAAACCCTGAACTTTTATGAATCGCACCAATAAATGTACCTGGACTGCGTAGAGGAGTGGGTCACCACAATATATATAATAAGAAAACCATCAACTTGTTTGATTCGCACCAATAAATGTACCTGGACTGCGTAGAGGAGTGGGTCACCACAATATATTAAAAACCCTGAACTTTTATGAATCGCACCAATAAATGTACCTGGACTGCGTAGAGGAGTGGGCACTGGGCACCACAATAAAATATATAAAAAACCTTCAACAGGTCTGCATTACACTACACATACGGCTGCTCCTCCATCCTCTCCATCATATACATGTTGGAGTTTTAGCGTGTGACAACCTCTTGTTTTTGATAATGTCAGTGCATTTTGAATATTTTTCAATTTGCCCCACACCACTGAATGTACTTTATCTATGATACGCATCTATCTATCTTGACTGCGTAGTGTGGTGGCCCCGGTACACAATTTGGTACCGGGGCCACAATAAAATAAATACACCCTCCACGTGTCAGAATTCCACCAAACAAGTATCTGGACTGCGTAGTGGGGTGGCCCCGGTACCCAACTTGATACCGGGGCCACAATAAAATAAATACACCCTCCACGTGTCAGAATTCCACCAAACAAGTATCTGGACTGCGTAGTGGGGTGGCCCCGGTACCCAACTTGATACCGGGGCCACAATAAAATAAATACACCCTCCACGTGTCAGAATTCCACCAAACAAGTATCTGGACTGCGTAGTGGGGTGGCCCCGGTACCCAACTTGATACCGGGGCCACAATAAAATAAATACACCCTCCACGTGTCAGAATTCCACCAAACAAGTATCTGGACTGCGTAGTGGGGTGGCCCCGGTACCCAACTTGATACCGGGGCCACAATACCTCCTCCAAACATGCTACAGACAATTCGTCATTGAGATCCCATTAAGTATGTTAAAGACAGACAGGGTCCAAGTGTTATTAGTTGACTTTGTAAAGAAAAAAACTGTCCCTGTTGCACATAGTCGTGCAATGAAGACTTACTTTTTCATTTAAAGGCACGATCTTTCAAGTGTAGTGTTTGTAAGTCTAAGTCATATTATACTTTTGGTAAAATTGGTTTTTTTTGTTCCTCTTTATGTTAATTAATTAGTAATAGAATTAAAGTAGGAAATAGAATTAAATAGAATTAAAGTAGGAAATAGAGTGGTATAGAGTTGTAGTGTGGTATAGATAGAGTGGTCCACACAATATAATAATAAAACCCTCAACTGGTCTGAATTCCACCAAACAAGTATCTTGACTGCGTAGTGTGGTGGCCCCGGTACACAATTTGGTACCGAGGCCACAATATAATTTAAAAACCCTCCACGTGTCGGAATTCCACCAAACAAGTATCTGGACTGCATAGTGGGGTGGCCCCGGTACCCAATTTGATACCGGGGCCACAATACCTCCTCAAAACATGCTCCAGACAATTCGTCATTGACAGACCCCAGACAGACAGGGTCGTAGTGTTATTGTTTGACTTTGTAAACCCAAAAAAATGTCCCTGTTGCACTTGCACATAGTCGTGCAATGAAGACTGACTTTTTCATTTAAAGGCACGATCTTTCAAGTGTAGTGTTTGTAAGTCTAAGTCATATTATACTTTTGGTAAAATTGTTTTTTTTTGTTACTCTTTATGGTAATTAATTAGTAATAGAATTAAAGTAGGAAATAGAATTAAATAGAATTAAAGTAGGAAATAGAGTGGTATAGAGTTGTAGTGTGGTATAGATAGAGTGGTCCACACAATATAATAATAAAACCCTCAACTGGTCTGAATTCCACCAAACAAGTATCTTGACTGCGTAGTGTGGTGGCCCCGGTACACAATTTGGTACCGAGGCCACAATATAATTTAAAAACCCTCCACGTGTCGGAATTCCACCAAACAAGTATCTGGACTGCATAGTGGGGTGGCTCCGGTACCCAATTTGATACCGGGGCCACATTACCTCCTCCAATTTCCAAGTGTAGTGTTTATAACATCTTAACACTACACTAATTCTAGCACGTCAAAACCTCTTGTTTTAAATAATGACAGGGCATTTAACTTTTGATTTAATTTATTGAATTTGTTGGCATTTTCTTTTACTTTTTGAACATGGCAAACGACTGTTGAATGGTCACATAATGCCAAAAAAAAAGGTGCAAGATGGAATTGTCCTTGGGCCCTCCCACCCACCCTTATGTTGTTGAAATAGGACATGCACACTTTAACAAACCAATCATTTCAGCGACAGGGCCTACCAAACAACTGTGGCTGAAATGATTGGTTTGTTTGGGCCCCCACACCAATAAAACAATTCATCTCTCCCTGTACAAACTAAACAGGCTCTACTGAGGAAAGATGTCGTCCTTATCCTCAACCTCTGATTCCTCTCCCCCTACAGTGTGTACTTCCTCCTCCTCACACATTATCAATTCGTCCCCGCTGGACTCCACAACCACAGTCCCTCTGTACTGTCTGGAGGGCAGTGCTGTACTTCATTGAGGAATTGATTATTCATTTTTATAAACATCATTTTTTCAACGTTGTGAGGAAGCAACCTCCTTCGCCGCTCACTGACCAGGTTCCCCGCTGCACTAAAAACTCTTTCCGAGTACACACTGGAGGGGGGACAACTCAGTTAAAAAATAGAGCCAGTTTGTACAGGGGCTTCCAAACTGCCTTTTGGAGTTCTACCACGTCACTACCTCTAGTTAATTTAGATTGCAAGGCTTGTAAATATAAATACTTTGAAGATAAAAAAAAGCAGGCTGCACAGACTGTGGAGCTAGAAAGTGAAATTAAATGGACCACGTTACTTTGGTGGCTATCTATGCCCCCCCCCCCCGCCCTACACTTGTAGTTGAATATAAATAAAGCAGCCTGCATAGACTGTAGAACTAGCAATTCAAATATACAAAGAAATGGACAAAGGCAGTTTGGTATCTGTCTGCATCAGATCCCCTCTCCACTAGGAGTAAAACAGAAAACTTTTCAGCCGTTATATAATCTAGAATATAAATAGAAATTGAGAAATGCAATTTGGTATCTGTCTGCATCATAATCATCAACATCCTCCTCAGCGCCAGCTACATCAATATCCTCCTCCCAGTGCACAACATTCACACCTTCATTAGCCAAATCTGTAACTGGACTGTGGGTGATCCTTCCAGCATATGCAGAGGGCGTGCTGCAAATGCTGGATGGAGTCACCTCTTCCCGTACAGTGATGGGAAGGTCAGGGTTCACAACCAACAACACCCTTGGACTCGCCTTGGGGATTTGTGATGTCATCTGTTTAGAAGGCAGAGTTCTTTGCTGTTTTGTTGTTGTTGCTGACAGCATAACTCTCTTAAATTTTTTGTAGGGGGGGGGAGGAGGGCTTTGATCCTTGGGTGAAGTTGGACCACTAGTCATGAACACGGGACAGGGCCTAAGCCGTTCCTTGCCACTACTTGTCGTAATTGGCATATTGCCAACTTTACGTTTCTCCTCAGATGATTTTAAGTTTCTTTTTTTGCTGTTTTTTGAGAACTTGGGCTTTTTGGATTTTACATGCCCTGTACTAGGAGATTGGGCATCGTGCTTGCCAGACGACGTTGATGGCATTTCATCGTCTATGTCATGACTAGTGGCAGCAGCTTCAGCATTAGGAGGAAGTGGGTCTTGATCTTTCCCTACTTTATCCTCCAAATTTTTGCTCTCCATTATATGTAGCACAAGATACTGCAGAATGTGTGAACTTGGTAATATTGCAGTACCAATGGACTTATAATGCTGGATTGGTTTTGCAAATTTGGTTATAATTATTATATATTTTTTTTTTTTTTTAATTTTTTATTTTTTTTTACTTTTTTTTTATTTTTTACAAACTTGGGAATAATGGGGAAATAACTATGCCCTTAGAAGCACAGAGCACAGGACACAGCACCACTGGACTGAACAGGACACGGCACAGGACCCAGCAGCACTACGGAACTCAGCAGGACAGAGCACAGGACACAGCACCACTGGACTGATACTGCAGAATGTGTAAACTTTGTAATATTGCAGTACCACTGGACTTTTACTGCTGAATGTGTGAACTTGGTAATATTGCAGTACCAATGGACTTATAATGCTGGATTGGTTTTGCAAATTTGGTTATAATTATTATATTTTTTTTTTTTTTTAAAATTTTTTATTTTTTTTTACTTTTTTTTTATTTTTTACAAACTTGGGAATAATGGGGAAATAACTATGCCCTTAGAAGCACAGAGCACAGGACACAGCACCACTGGACTGAACAGGACACGGCACAGGACCCAGCAGCACTACGGAACTCAGCAGGACAGAGCACAGGACACAGCACCACTGGACTGATACTGCAGAATGTGTAAACTTTGTAATATTGCAGTACCACTGGACTTTTACTGCTGAATGTGTGAACTTGGTAATATTGCAGTACCAATGGGCTTATACTGCAGGATTGGTTGTGAAAATTTTGTGGTAATTAAAAAATATTAAAGTAGTTTTTGGTATTTTATAAAAAAAATTTTTTTTTATTTTTTAAACACAGGGGAATATTGGGGAAATAACTATGCCCTTAGAAGCACAGAGCACAGGACACAGCACCACTGGACTGAACAGGACACAGCACAGGACCCAGCAGCACCACTGACCTCAGAAGGACAGAGCACAGCACACAGCACCACTGGACTGATACTGCAGAACACAGCACAGCACAGCACAGCACAGCACAGCACAGCACAGCACAGCACTAAACAGCACAGAACTAAACAGCACAGAACTAAACAGCACAGAACTAAACAGCACAGAGGACCACCTAACACACCCTCCCTCTACCCTGATCAATGCCCGAGTGAAGATGGCGGCGACTAGCGGGGAATTTATAGGATCCGAGTATCGCGAGATCCGACAACGGGATTATGAGTCAGAGCCTCAGTTTCACTTTTGAATTTGGCGCCAATACCCGGATCTGTCTCGGATCCGACTCGGATCCGCAACGTTCGGGTGGGCTCGGATTTCAGAAATCCGAGCGCGCTCATCCCTATTGTAAACTCATTTGTAAACTTGTGAACTTATTGTAAACTCATTTGTAAACCTGCCTGATGAAGGGGCCTCTGTGCTCTGAAAACTAGCAAATATAATAATTTTTTTTTTTTTGGTTAGCCAATAAAGGTATCACTCCTATAATACTTTTGTATTTTTTGACACGAAAGTATTTAACATCACATAGAGATAAAGAAAATATACTAATAGCAGTGTGTAAGACCTGTTCTCTAACCATCACAAGAAACAAAGTCCTAATCTTCCAGGACTTTTCTAATGCAGTATCCCAAAAAGAAGAGACTTCACTCCACACCGCAAAAGACAGTAAGACCACAATATTCAATTTGTCCTACTTTACACAGCGGAGCAGGACACACTTATCATGATCAATGATTCCCAAATCAGCTAGAGCACACCCTTAACTCTCTCATTTAGTCAAAACCAAACATGAGTCACCAGCCCACTAATAATTCCCCCAACCTTTAACATATAAATACCATGAGGATCTGCCATTAGCAGTGGGGCCGGGACTGATGCGCATGATTAAAATATTGTCTGTAAAGCACTGCGTTATTTGTTGGCTCCTTATAAATAAACAATAATTAAAATAATAATAATAATAATAATAATAAAATAACAAAAACAATTTCTACAGATTGGGTACATTTGGAAAAATCCTAGCACACATGGAGAAGCAGAAAAAATCCTACATCAACTTAATAAGAAACCCAATCAATGTAATTCCTATTACATTACCCTATATACAACTACCCCTATAAACCAAACAGTACTTTTCCAAACAATACTTAGTGAAGCAAACCTCCCAAAACTAAGAGCACATCAAAGAAAGAAATAATCATTGATGTTAAGGAAGAAGAATTCAGCACAACAACAATCTACACTCAAACAAAGGCCCAGGAAATGATGGACTAAAATTCTCCTCTACAAACCAAACAAAGATCATGAGATAATATCATCTTATAGACCCATTACTGAGAAAAGACATTAAACTGTTGACAAAATCGCAATATCAGCATACATTGCTTCCTAGACAATTAAATATACCCAAGACATTTTTCATAGTCTTGATGCGGAAAAAGGTATTCAATAACTGAATCTTCATGAACTTACCTGCAAAGTAGTTTTGAAATATGATCCTTTGACCCAGTTTTCTTGCAAATTATTAAGTACTTATAAAACACACAAGTCACCTCCCTAATAATAATTGACAAAAGCAGATAAAAAATGACCATGTCTAGAGGAACCTGCCAAGGATGCCCTCCATTACCTCTGTTATTCAACATAGTCTTATACCCCCTACTTAGAATACTCCAACCATGGGATGTTTTTCAGTGCATTCAAATAGGCAACACCACTATCAACTTAGCAGTATTTACAGATGCCCTACTTTACAAACACTAAACTGAATCTACAACTGATTATAAACAAAATGGGCATTTTCAATAAATATCACACACCACAGACAAGCTTGAAAAGAGCACCAACAAAAGGACAAGGAGGTGTAAACGGGATTATCTTCTAAAAGGAATTTCTGTACTTGTCAATTATATGGGTACCACACTTGACACATGATGATCTATGCAGTTGTGCCTTTTGTCCTTTACTGCTTTGTGGTATTTTAATTTGACACAAAGGGGTATATTTACTAACATGCGAGTTTGAGAAAGTGAAGGTGTTGCCTATAGCAACTAATCAGATTCTAGCTATCATTTATTTAGTACATTCTACAAAATGACAGCTAGAATCTGATTGGTTGTTACAGGCAACATCTCCACTTTTTCAACCTCGCAGTTTAGTAAATATACCCCAAAGTGTTTTCCCGGTTACAAAGCGTGTAACTGAATCCCTGGAATGACAGGTGCTCATGTCAGTGAAGTTGTCTGTTTCATGTGCAGTGCCTATATGATTAACAAGTACCAACATTTGAAATAAAGGTTAGCAGCTGGGTTTGTGATTTGGGGTTGATTAATAAGTAATCATTGACCTATCACTGCCTGGAGCAACCACTGTTAAGAAATGTGTCCCAAAGTATATTTATAGGAGCATGATCATACAATGTTGAATGGTCACTTTTGAGATAGATTGTAGAACCCATCTGTCAATTAGGAAAATATATGAGGGAAGAACATACTTGCCAACTTGCTGAAGTTGGCTTCCGGGAGCCATCATTTTGGCCCCGCCCCGTGACGTAATGATGCAAACTCATCATTTGACAGTAGGGGACGGGGCCAAATGCAGCGATTCCGGGTGAGTGGCGGCGTTTTGGACCTAATTCTGCCCACTTCACTAGAAAGTGGGCAGAATTCTGCCAGATGCGGAGATTGCCACACTCTCCCGGGAGTCCGTGAGACTCTTGCAAAATGCGGGAGTCTCCCGGACATTCCGGGAGAGTTGGCAAGTATGGGGAAGAATGTGTAGTCTCTAACAGATGAGTTCAAAACTGGTCCAGGGTGATAAAGACCAAAACATGAGGTCAGTGCTGATAAATTTGTTTAATCATTGTGTTGTAGTGAACTTTTGGAAGAGCAAAGTAATTAAAGTATTAAATGTAAATTTTGTGGAGTGGAAATATCTGTACACTCCTCTGCTCCTTCCATCCATTTACCTAATTGTAATATTCTCACCCTGAAAAAGGAAGTCTTGGTTTTGCACTGGTTCCCAAGATATGGTGCACTGGTTTGCCTACTCTGTAGTTTGCTAGGAACTCTTTCGCTCTAACCCAAACACACAAATTTGGCAAATGAACTGTGATACAGTGATATCTGGCCTCCTGTACATTAATAGTATTTAGTAGAGATGCTCAGGCTCAGTTCCTCGGAAACCAAACACACCCGAACTTAGGGGATCCGAGTACCGAGCCGAGTCGACTCCGTACTTTCGCGCTTTATCGGATTCCAAAACAAGGCAAAACATCATTGTGGTGTCGTCGGATCTCGCGAGTTTTGGAATCTATAAATACCGCCTTCCACAGCGATCTAGTGCCATTTGAGAGAGGGATACAGAAGGGGTAGGATAGAGTCAGGGCCGGACTGGCCATCTGGCACTTCTGGCAAATGCCAGAAGGGCCGATGGCCAGATGGTCCGTATGCCCGCCGAGCAGCGCACATGGGACAGCACGGCACCTGTCACGTGGTGCTGTCCCATGTGATTGCTCGCATAGGCGGCAGTCACTGATTCTCCGTCTGCCGGACAGCGAGCAGAGTGCTGCTGCTGGATGTTTAAAGGTAAGTGTCTCTGTGTTTGTGTAATAGTGTGTCTGTGTAGCAGTGTGGCAAATAGTGTATGTGGCTTATAGTGTGGCTGTGTGGAAAATAGTGTGTGTGGCTAATAGTGTGTCTGTGTGGCAAATTGTGTGGCTAATGGTGTGGCTGTGTGGCAAATAGTGTGTCTGTTTGACAAATTGTGTGGCAAATAGTGTGTCTGTTTGGCAAATAGTGTGTCTGTTTGGCTAATGGTGTGTCTGTTTGGCTAATGGTCTGTCTGTGTAGCTAATGGTGTGTCTGTTTGGCTAATAGTGTTTCTGTGTGGCTAATAGTGTGTCTGTTTGGCAAATAGTGTGTCTGTTTGGTTAATGGTGTGGCTGTGTGGAAAATAGTGTGTGTGGCAAATAGTGTGTCTGTTTGGCTAATGGTGTGGCTGTGTGGCAAATTGTGTGGCTAATGGTGTGGCTGTGTGGCAAATAGTGTGTCTGTTTGACAAATTGTGTGGCAAATATTGTGTCTGTTTAGAAAATAGTGTGTCTGTTTGGCTAATGGTCTGTCTGTGTGGCTAATGGTGTGTCTGTTTGGCTAATGGTCTGTCTATGTAGCTAATGGTGTGTCTGTTTGGCTAATAGTGTGTCTGTGTGGCTAATAGTGTGTCTGTTTCGCAAATAGTGTGTCTGTTTGGTTAATGGTGTGGCTGTGTGGAAAATAGTGTGTGTGGCAAATAGTGTGTCTGTTTGGCTAATGGTGTGGCTGTGTGGCAAATTGTGTGGCTAATGGTGTGGCTCTGTGGCAAATAGTGTGTCTGTTTGACAAATTGTGTGGAAAATATTGTGTCTGTTTGGCAAATAGTGTGTCTGTTTGGCTAATGGTGTGTCTGTTTGGCTAATGGTCTGTCTGTTTGGCTAATGGTGTGTCTGTTTGGCAAATAGTGTGTCTGTTTGGTTAATGGTGTGGCTGTGTGGAAAATAGTGTGTCTGTTTGGCTAATGGTGTGGCTGTGTGGCTAATAGTGTGTCTGTTTGGCAAATAGTGTGTCTGTTTGGCTAGTGGTGTTGCTGTTTGGCAAATAGTGTGTTTGTGTGGCTAATAGTGTGTCTGTGTGGCAAATAGTGTGTGTGGCAAATAGTGTGTCTGTTTGGCTAATGGTGTGGCTGTGTGGCTAATAGTGTGTCTGTTTGGCTAATAGTGTGTCTGTGTGGCAAATAGTGTGTCTGTGTGGCAAATAGTGTGTGTGGCTGATAGTGTGTCAGTGTGGCAAATTGTGTGGCTAATAGTGTGGCTGTGTGGCAAATAGTGTGTCTGTTTGGCAAATAGTGTGTCTGTGTGGAAAATAGTGTGTCTGTTTGGCTAATGGTGTGTCTGTGTGGCAAATAGTGTGTGTGGCTAATAGTGTGTCTGTGTGGAAAATAGTGTGTCTGTTTGGCTAATGGTGTGTGTCTGTTTGGCAAATAGTGTGTCTGTTTGGCAAATAGTTTGTCTGTGTGGCTAATAGTGCGTCTGTGTGGCAAATAGTAAACTTTAATGCTATTTAATTTATTGCTGGGACTGTTTGGAGGGAGGGAAATTTGTTTTGAGTAAATGGGTATACTGTTAATTTAATGTTGGGGCTGGTTGGAGGGAAATAGGTCTACTTATTAAACGTGAATATTATTATTGTGGGGACTGGAGGGAAGCCTAATTATAAAATGTGAGTGCTATTGTCTTAACACTGGGGCTGATTGGAGTTTTTCAAAATAGGGCATCCAATATTCCAGGATCAAGACAAGAATGAACTGAGCTAAAGAAACCAGCTGCTACAAGTGGTGACAGTGAGCAAGACAGGTAGGAGAGAGCAGGACAATCTGCCAACTGTCCTGAATCTGGTGGGGCAGTCCTGAATTTGGGTGACTTTCTCCCTTAGTCAGGATTTGGTCCGACTGCAAGTACAGTTGGGCGGTATGTCCCGCTTCACAACATACTGCTTGTGAAGGCAAAGCTGTGTGCTTCTAACAGTAGTGCCTGTGTATTTGTCTAAAATGATAACCATGTTACATAATAGGGGCCCTGATGTCATAAATACCCTGAGCCTTAATCCAGCTCTGGTTAGGGAAAGGGAACTGATAGCTGCTCCCAGTTCCTGGACAGGACACAGACTGCAGAGCTGAGGAGCTGTAAGTATCACAAGATTTGGTAATCTCGTGAGACAAAGAGCTTCCCTGCTCAATTTACAAGAAGTTCCCACCCTTATGGATGTCAGCAACACCAGAAGAATATATAAGTACAGTGGGCTGGGGGTGTCATAATGTGCCTGGGGGGATGGCGTGATGTGGCTGGGAGAGCGTGATAAATGTAATGTATTATTATAATGTATGTATCAATGCCCCATGTTGGCCACACCCACAACACAATGAGGTCACGCCCTGTTTGGCGCCGCCGCTGCAGGCAAATTCAGAAGAAAAATTATAGGGCTGGCTGGCTTGGTCTAAATCTACAGTTACATTTTACTGTACCATAGCTCACTCAGAAACAGGAGAGGTGGCAGGGTTCAGTGCTGAAACAGAAATTGTAATAATAGGGCTGTCAGTGTACTTCAAAGTCTCCAGTGACATTGTATTGTGCCATAGCTCATACAGAAACAGGAGGGGTGACATTGTTGTTGTCAGTCTCCAGTGTCAGTCATGATGATACTAATCCCTCTACCTCATGTGCTAAAGCCTATGTTCAAGAGCATAGTGGTTTTAAGTCAGGGAAACAAAAATGTAAATAAAAAGCTTGTACCTTTTTAAAGAAAAAAACACCTCACTAACAAGGGTGAAAGTTTACTGTAGAAAAACATAAAATTGCAGTTGCCAGAGAAACTGAAGGAGGAGACGTCATTACAAGATGTTGATAGCTCTTGGATCCTGGCGTAGCAAATTAAGTCATAAATCTACAATTACAATATAGTTAGTGGATTTGCTTAGTTTAATTTCATCCTTCAATTTCTCTAGCTGCTTCTCAAAAAGTATGATTAAGGCAATCACTTGACTAAAGCTAACCGTGGGTCTGATTCATTAAGGATCTTAAATGAAGAGGATCCTTATTTCAGTCTCCTGGACAAAACCATGTTACAATGAAGGGGTGCAAATGAGTGTTCTGTTTTGCACATAAGTTAAATACTGACTGTTTTTCATGTACCCATATCTGTGGTTAAGTGTACAGTGGGTAGAAATGCATTTTGTATCCCAATAATTAAATTTTTACGAACTTTCTGGTAGAGGTGAGGAATAACTTTTCTAGTAAAATGGTGTTGTGATGGAATTTGGTAATAGGGATAGAAAACAAGAGCAAAATGATGTGATTTTAGCATATTTTAGCAATTTGTCTATAAAAATACAGATCCAAAACCAAAACCAAAACCAAAACACACGAGGGTGGTTTTGCCAAAACCAAAACACAAAGCTAATCCAGATCCAAAACCAAAACCACTTCACGGGGGTCAGTGAGCATCTCTAGTATTTCGTTTGGTTAGCAGACACTGCTGTGAAGCCCTGCCCTCTTCCATTTCAAACTCGTTTTTGAGAGAATACCTTCTGTGTAGGTGCATACGTCCTACTAACTTTGCCAGACCTTGAAGGTATACAGTTGGTGGAAAAGGGAGTCTCCAAACGCCCTAGGAGTTGTCAAGGTATAAAGAGCCCTCAAATCGGGACTGTCCCACCTAAATCACGACACTTGGGTGTTATGCTAGTGTTACCTCTCAGTATTCAAACACTAGCTACATACTGCATGCAGTTCAGTTACAATGTCACAGATGAGACAGTGTTCAGGGCTGCTATTGGTTGTATGTTTGAAATGAACTATGTGAGTTGTAGTTTTCCACCACAATATTTGCATGTAGGCTGTGATATCACTGCCCCACTAAATCCATACTTGCCAACTCCCGAATTCGGGATGGGTCTCCCGGACTCCCGGGAGTGTATGGCAATCTCCCACATTATGTCCAAAATGCTGTGCGATTCGGCCCACCGCTGTATAATGATGCGTTTGCGTCATTACATCACAGGGCGGGGCCAAAAAAGGTTTTCGGGTCCCCGTCCCCCGCACGCCCACCTCCCCCCGGCAGCTCCTGGACGCCAACTACAAGAAGTTAGCAAGTATGACTAAATCTGCACCATACACTCACTAAAACTGAATTTTGACAATAAAAAAAGCCAAATAAAATGCTACTTGGATTCACATAAGTGTCTACAAAGGTATTCCTGAGGTAATATTACTAAAACGAAAACACAGGGCAAATAGTACCCTTCTTACCTATATTACTTAAAGATGGAATTATCATTTAAACCATACTTGCTGACTTCCTCAAGTCAGTGTCTGGGAGCTGCCTGGGGGAGGTGGCTGTTTCGGAGGCGGGGTTATGAAAATCACGCTGTTTCGGCTCCGCCCCCACCACGTAATGATGCAAATGTTTCATTTTACAGCGGGGGTGGGGCCAAATGCTGCGATTCCCTGAGAATTGCGGCATTTTGAATCTAATTCATGCGGGAGGCTGCCATACTCTGCCCGGAGTGCTGGAGACCTACCTGGAATATGGGAGTCTCTCAGAAATTCGGGGAGAGTTGGCAAGTATGATTTAAACTACTCTTGAAAATACAAATAGAAAGGCTAGCTCTGCTTTTGACCATACTTACCAACTCCCGGAAAGAGGGGGCGTGACTGGAGGGCAGGAGGGGGCGGGATGAGGCCAATCGCGTCATTTTGGCCCCGTCCCCGCAAAACCGTAATTTGCGTCACGGGGGGCAGGGCCAAAATGACGCAATTGGCCTTGTCCCACCCCCTCCCGCCCTCCAAAATGGTGTGATTCACAGAGAATCGCGTCAAATGACACGATTCTCGGTGTGAGATTGGGATGCGGTGTCTCCCGGACTTTCCGGGAGAGTTGGCATGTATGCTTTTGACCACAAGAACCCATGGTTTCCTCCCACACTCCAAAAACATACAGTAGGTTAATTGGCTGCTATTAAATTGACCTTAGTCTCTCTCAGTCTTTGTGTCTGTTAAGGAATTTAGACTGTAAGCTCCTTTGGGACAGGGAATGATGTGAGTTCTCTGTACAGCGCTGCGGAATTAGTGGCGTTATATAAGTAGCTGATGATGATGATTGCAAAATAAATGATCTCCAAATGTGTTTTGTACAGCAATTGATTGTCTGACCTCCAAACGTTAGAGGACGCTGTGGGTACTATACCGATATGGGGACATTTCAAGTTGATACACAATGTTCAAAACACTAAGGAAATATATTACTTTATTTTAGTGTCTTCATTGATGGAATCTTTTAAGGGGGTAATTTACCATGCATCAGCGAACATTGGTCTCCGAAGAAATGGACGCCACCATACATTTCTGTTTGACGAACTGGAGACAATCACAGAAGCGGAGGATAACCGTGTTGTAATGTAACCAACGTTTTTATCACTTGCTGTACAGTAACCAGGAAGAGATGCGGATGTTAAGTTATTGACTGCTTAAAGTCTGCAGAAAACGATCATGTTAACTTTCCTGGCAAATAAATATGTTGGAACCCGCAGAACGTTTCTCATCTAACACCGTTCTTTATGGCACAGATCTCTAAATTAATTTAAACTTTTCTCCCATATTCTAATAATTTGCATCGTAACTCCCCATTTTTTACCGATTAGATAGGAGGGGTTTAGGTGTTCTGTTATAATTTTTTGGTACTTGTTTGCATAATGTGGAGCCAATATAAATACAAAGCTCTTCCCCTGGGGTTGGATGGATCTCCCCCATCGCAATCTGCAAAATCAGGTACATATGCATTATCCTGAACGTCCTTAGTGGCACACTGTCTTTCCTTCCCTATTGCCTACATTTGTGTGTCTGTTAAATAAATTGTTAAGGGTTCACCTTTTCACTTCTAAAATTCACTGTTTGATTTGTTAAATCTTCAAACTAATAATCGTATGTTGTGTTATTGTTAAAGTGTTTTGTGTTATGTGCGACTTTGTACAGTAGGCAGTGCTTCATCTTAATTTGCCTCTGCAAGGCTGCTGTTGAATTGCATATGTTATATGGTTATAGACAGGGTAGACCAGTGGTTCCCAAACTTTTTCAGTTCGGCACCCTTAGAGTGTCCATAATTTTTTCAAAGCACCCCTCCAAAATAATTACCAAGCAGTCCCATTTTATAAGTAGTTGCATCAAAATAACGTAATAAGTATTTAGGTCAGGATAGAAATACTTAGTAAGTTGATTGCAAAAATAAAACCCATAAATCCAAGGGAAAAGAATATTTTTATATATTTTTTTCAATTATATTTGTGTCCAAAAAATTATTTACAGCTAATACTGGGAGGAATAAGATCAAACAAAATAAAACAAAAAAATCATCACACTGTGCCCCCCTTCCTCCTCCACACACTCTGTGTGCCCCCCTTCCTCCTCCACACACTCTGTGTGCCCCCCTTCCTCCTCCACACACTCTGTGTGCCCCCCTTCCTCCTCCACACACTCTGTGTGCCCCCCTTCCTCCTCCACACACTCTGTGTGCCTCCCTTCCTCCTCCACACACTCTGTGTGCCCCCCTTCATCCTCACTCTGCCCCCTCCTTCCCTTTCTTTACTTATCATACTTGGCCTTCTTTCTTCTTTTGTCACAGGAAGAAAAAAAACCCACAAAATTTACCAAACCGGTGGCGCCTGGGACCCAGCATCCTCCTTTCTCCCGCCACTTCTCACTGAATATGTCGGACATGGTGACGTCACGCCCGACATGCAGTGACAAGTGATAAAGGAGGCGGATGCCGGGCCCTGGGTGCCGCCGGATTGGTAAGTTTTGTGTTTTTTGTTTTTTTTCTTCCTGGCCACGGCACCCCTGTGACAGTGCACACTTTGGGAACCGCTAGGGTAGACAAATCCCAGGAGCCAAGTAGCCAATGGACTGCAAAAATTACTGCCGGAACATTATTTTTTGGGAGTTATTTCTACTGATGTTAAAGGATGTAGGTATTCATCAACCTTGGCCTCTTAAAATTTACCACTGGCTCCTAAATTAGCCTGACTCCTGAATTCCCCATTGTTCTGTCAACTATAGGACATGTTGTATGATTTTACTAGTCTCTCTTTGGCTTTGAATTATGCACAATACCAGAACAATTATTTATTTTGCTCACTTATTTCCTCACAGCTGCCTCTGACACATGGCTGGTATGGAGTGGTCACATTGGGATTACTTGTCTATCATTCTTATGTCTCATCATCACCTTGCCAATATCTATATGGTGTTTCATAAAGGTAAAATAGTATTTGTACTTTTCACCCTCTCCAAGAAATAATTGTTATAAATATATGACATATACTAAATGCATTTGGTATGTATGTGAGAATTGCAGGGCTACTGTGCAGGGGTGTATATACACATAAAGTTTAAGTGTTTGAATGTATATACTAAGATGCAATTTGAGTGCATAAAAGGCAATAACATTTGAAAACGTTATTGCAATTTTGGGAGTAATCTTTAAAACTATCTTAAAGAAAGCCTTGTTTGGTATGATGATCCATTAATCCAGTGTGTCTTCACGTTTCAAAAGTAATGTTTTCTTGAAGAGAATTAAAATGAAACAAGGGGGTAAATGTATGAAAGTCCGTTTTTTTCAACTCGCCGTAAACCGGCGAGTTTCCAGCTAAAATTTAAAGCGGTGCTGGCTTGTAAAGGCAAGTATATATATATATATATATATATATATATATATATATATATATATATATATATATATATATATATATATATATATATACTATAAAACTTCTGCAGCAAACCTATGTTTACCAAGAGATGGCCCTATGAAATCTTAATTCATGTTTTTTGGATTGTTTTCTATTGTCAAAGCGATGTTGACAAAACTTATCTAGTTTTTAGCAAAGCATTTGATATTGAATAAGTTACTTAAAACAGGACTACCTGAAGTAAAAGCCTAGCTAGCATGGTAAGGTAGGCCACTGCAGCAGCCTGCTCCACGTTTGAACTGTGCACATTGACTAGTACTGGAATGGAGCAAGAGGCAGAGAAACAATACACAGTGCAACTTCTATCTGTCTTTCCCTCCTTGCAGGATTAGATAATAGGTAAAGATAATTGGTTGTCTTGATATATATGTCTAGTATACTACGGTTACACACTTCCCAAGGTCCTCGCCAGCGCCAGTAACAATCCCTTTCCTGGGTGTGACTCACTTGAGAAATCATCATCATCATCATCATCATCATCATTTATTTATATAGAAATGAAATGAAATGTAAACTGCACACTGCAATGTGTCGATTAACGCTGATTGGACAGCTGCCCTGTACGAGCAAAGCTGATGCATAGGTTAGCTGTAATGCCGTTTCCGATTTTTCTGTATTTTATGTAATGAAATACTGCTGATGTGCATTTTTTATTATTATTTTTTTTTTTTTTTACTTTTCCGTCTCTCTTATGATGTTTTGTAGTGGAAAGCAATTTATCCTCTCTGGCATCCTTTTCATAATTTTGATTACTAATTCTACAGAGATAATGTAGAAATATTAGTATTTTAAATCCATTGCATTTTCTGAAATGAGCCTAATCAGGCATATTGTTTTCAAGAGAAGTGATGTTTCAATCTGTTGTCCTTTTAACCAGGTCGTGCCTGTTTATGAAAGGGTAGTAATATTTCGGCTTGGCAGGGTGCGACCAGCCAGAGGTCCAGGGCTGGTCCTGCTTCTCCCTCTTATTGACCAGTTTCAGAGAGTAGACATGAGAACAAGAGCATTTAGCATACACCCATCTAAGGTGAGTTCTGGAGAAACTGCTGTTATTATTTTTATGTTTGCTTATTTGTACTGCGCCACAATACTCTGTAGCCTTGATCAGTAGGAAAAACAGGATGAACAGAAAGCCTAATAGAAGGTAAATGAGTAATAGTGTCCAGAAGTTATGGAGAGGCCTAGTATGTTGAGATAGGATATAGATTTTTAATTGAAAGCTCGGGATCGCTGCTTTTGTGCCCCAAGTGCAAAAAAAAGCAAAAAAACAAAGTGCAAAAGGATGTAGCAACTTTAGGCCCCTTGATCCCCGACCCCTGAGACCAAAAGGTCCCTTAGGGAACAAGGGTCTTCAAACCTCGTTTGCCATAAGGCAAGGGGTGGTCCCTTTACCCTGGGATCCACTGTTGCTTCATCCAGGATTCGTAAACTTGCCAAACCCACAGAAGGGAGAGCATCAGACGTTTTTAGGGATCCTCTAGATCAGTGGTGGGCAAACTCAGTCCTCAAAGACTACCAACAGTTCATGTTTTTAGGATTTCTTTAATCATGCACAGCTGAGTTAATCTATTTGGCTGGGTCAGTAATTATCCCAGCTGTTTCTACAGACAGAAATCCTAAAAACATGAACTGTTGGTAGCCCCTGAGGACTGAGTTTGCCCACCACTGCCCTAGATCATTAAGGAATTGCAGAGCCCATAAAGGGCTACCACACCCCTTAGATCTGGTGAAAAATAAACATAAAAGTGAAGGTGACAAACAAGATGTGAAATAAATAGTGCATTGTGGGTATGGCCCTAGCCTAATGACTGGGCATTTTAAAACATTCTTCCGCCCAGCCAGAAGGCCCGTGGAAGAAAGTGGTCAGAATGCGCAAAAGTGCCTTAAAAGTGTCAGTGCATCTTAGGGATGTGCACCGGCGACTTTTGGTGTCTCGTGTTTTGGATTCGGATTTGCTTGAGGTTTTGGGTTCGGATTTGTTTCGCAAAACACCTGCCGAAAGGTTTTGGTTCGGATTTAAGGTTTTGGATTCAGATTTTTTTTGAAAAAAGCATAAAAAGTTCAAAAATCAAGTTTTTGGTCTTATTTTCACTCCTACGCTATTATTAACCTCAATAACATTCAATAACAATCATTTCCACTAATTTACAGTGTATTCTGAACACCTCACAATATTGTTATTAGTCCAAAACGTTGCAACGAGGTATCTTTCTGGACTGCATAGTGGAGTGGTCCCCTCAATATAATAAGAAAACCGGCATCAACTGGTCTTAATTACACCAAAAATTGTATCTGGACTGCGTAGAGGAGTGGTCCCCACAATATAATAAGAAAACCGGCATCAACTGGTCTTAATTACACCAAAAATTGTATCTGGACTGCGTAGAGGAGTGGTCCCTACAATATAATAAGAAAACCATCAACTGCTCTTAATTGCACCAAAAATTGTACCTGGACTGCGTAGAGGAGTGGTCACCACAAAATAATAAGAAAACCCTCAACTGGTCTGAATTCCACCAAACAAGTATCTGGACTGAGTAGTGGAGTGGCCCCGGTACCCAATTTGATACCGGGGCCACAATATAATAAAAAACCCCTCAACTGGTCTGAATTCCAGGGAACAGAGGGCGGACACCGGATGGACGTCTAAAACCAACATAGCAGTTAAGGGCGCAGTTCCTCTTTTTTGTGACTGCACAAACAATTAACGTAGTAATAGAAATGACAGTTTTTTTGTTTGTTTTTAAAAATATAGAAAGAAAGAAGGTAGTACTATAAATGGCAGTTACTCTTTTTTGGAACTGCACAAACAGTGATGAAAATGAAGGTGGAGCTGGTGGCATGTCCCGGTCCTCTTCAGAGGACAATCTCCTGACCAACAGGTCTTTGCACCGCTGTAGACTTGTGTCCGCCGGAAACAGAGACACAACATACGCTTTAAACCGAGGACCAAGAACGGTGGGCAGAATGTATTCCTCTGACTTTAAAAGAGTGACCACCCTCGGATCCTGGCAAAGCGTACAAAGGGCTTCATCCACAAGAGCTACATGCTTGGTAGAATCGCAATGGTGTACCAGCTCCTCCCTCACTTTCTCCAGCTGCTTCTGCAAAACTCAAGCTGGCAGTGTCGGAACTAACTTCTCGTGTGGCAAGTTCAAATGGCTGCAGAACCTTGCACAACACGAAAATCATTCTCCAGTGCGTTTGACTCAGGCGCATCCCCACTCCTTTTTCTATGTCGTAGGTGGCTGTGTAGGCTTGAATGGCCTTTTGATGCTCCTCCATCCTCTGCAGCATATAGAGGGTGGAGTTCTAGCACGTCACTACCTCTAGTTAATTTAGATTGCAAGGCTTGTAAATACTTTGAAGATAAAAAAAGCAGGCTGCACAGACTGTGGAGCTAGAAAGTGAAATTAAATGGACCACGTTACTTTGGTGGCTATCTATGCCCCCTCCCCCCGCCCTACACTTGTAGTTGAATATAAAAAAAGCAGGCTGCATAAACTTTAGAACTAGAAATTCAAATATACAAAGAAATGGACAAAGGCTGTTTGGTATCTGTCTGCATCAGATCCCCTCTCCACTAGGAGTAAAATAGAAAACTATTCAGCCGTTATATAATCTAGAATATAAATGGAAATTGAGAAAGGCAATTTGGTATCTGTCTGCATCATAATTATCAACATCCTCCTCAGCGCCAGCTACATCAATATCCTCCTCCCGGTGTACAACATTCACACCTTCATTAGCCAAATCTGTAACTGGACTGTGGGTGATCCTTCCAGCATATGCAGCGGGCGTGCTGCAAATGCTGGATGGAGTCACCTCTTCCCGTACAGTGATGGGAAGGTCAGGCTTCACAACCACCAACACCATTGTACTCGCCTTGGGGATTTGTGATGTCATCTGTTTAGAAAGCAGAGTTCTTTGCTGTTTTGTTGTTGTTGCTGACAGCATAGCTCTCTTAAATTTTTTGTAGGGGGGGGGGGGGAGGAGGGCTTAGATCCTTGGGTGAAGCTGGACCACTAGTCATGAACACGGGCCAGGGCCTAAGCCGTTCCTTGCCACTACGTGTCGTAAATGGCATATTGCTAACTTTACGTTTCTCCTCAGATGATTTTAAGTTTCTCTTTTTGCTATTTTTTGAGAACTTGGGCTTTTTGGATTTTACATGCCCTGTACTAGGAGATTGGGCATCGGGCTTGCCAGACGACGTTGATGGCATTTCATCGTCTATGTCATGACTAGTGGCAGCAGCTTCACCATTAGGAGGAAGTGGGTCTTGATCTTTCCCTACTTTATCCTCCAAATTTTGGTTTTCCATTATATGTAGCACAAGAGAGCGTACCCCTAAGCCACACACACTCTGCAAAGCCTTTAAAAATTATATGCGGCACAGGAGAGTACCACTGGACTTATACTGCTGAATCAGTGAACTTTGTATATCAGTACCACTGGACTTATACTGCTGAATCAGTGAACTTTGTAATATATCTGTACCACTGGACTTATACTGCTGAATCAGTGAACTTTGTAATAGCAGTACCACTGGACTTATACTGCTGAATCAGTGAACTTTGTAATATATCAGTACCACTGGACTTATACTGCTGAATCAGTGAACTTTGTAATATATCAGTACCACTGGACTTATACTGTTGAATCAGTGAACTTTGTAATAGCAGTACCACTGGACTTATACTGCTGTATCAGTGAACTTTGTAATAGCAGTACCACTGGACTTATACTGCTGTATCAGTGAACTTTGTAATAGCAGTACCACTGGACTTATACTGCTGAATCAGTGAACTTTGTAATATATCAGTACCACTGGACTTATACTGTTGAATCAGTGAACTTTGTAATAGCAGTACCACTGGACTTATACTGCTGAATCAGTGAACTTTGTAATATAGCAGTACCACTGGACTTATACTGTAGAATCAGTGAACTTTGTAATATAGCAGTATACCAATGGACTTATACTGCAGGATTGTTTTAGGATTTTTTTTTTTATTATTTTTTTTATAATTTCTTTTTTTGTAATTTTTTATAATTTGGGAATAATGGGGACATAACAATGCCCTTAGAAGGACAGAGCACAGGACACAGCACCACTGGACTGAGCAGAACACAGCACAGCACAGCACGAGATATAGCAGGACAGAGGACCACCTAACACAACCTCCCTCTACCCTGATCAATGCCCGAGTGAAGATGGCGGCGACTAGCGGGGAATTTATAGGATCCGAGTATCGCGAGATCCGACAGCGGGATTATGACTCGGAGCCTCGGTTTCAGTTTTGCAATTGGCGGGAATACCTGGATCTGTCTCGGATCCGGCTCGGATCGGCAACGTTCGGGTGGGTTCGGATTTCAGATATCCGAGCCCGCTCATCTCTATGTAATCTTTGACTTTCTGGCACCCCCGGGTCGCCACTATGGAGGCACATCTTGTCCTGGGCTTTCTCCACAGCTCCTGGCCTCAAAGCCAAAGGAGCAAGGTTGCATGCCCTGATAAGAACAGATACTATATTTGATCTACATCAATAGGAGGAGGGTCATAAATGAGACAGAAGGAGAAAGTAGGACAAGAGAGGGCTTTGAAAAGTAGCAAGCTGCGCTCAGTTTGAGTAGTGTCACGTAGGGGTGTCAAAAGCTATTGCGAAGACATGGCTTTTGATGGATCGTCTAAAGCATTGAAGGTTGGGAGTTGGGGTGTGTTTGGCGTGGTGGTAGACTTTTGTATCTGGATAGTGGCACAGGAGAAATCTTGGAGTCAGCGGTGAAATGTGGTTATGAGACAAGAGGGGAGGCGCTGGTCAGAAGCAGAGAGGTTGACCTGGATGGTTTGATTACAGAGAATACCTTGTCCACACACACACACACATTTTATAGCCAAGTTATCATTTCACTTGCCAGGACGCTGGGATTTCTGTAGTTCATGGAGTGTACAAGTGGTTTTGGTAATTATTCTCTGACAAATACATTTGCCATTGTCTTAAATAGAGAATATACAAATGAAAATAAAATAAGGAAATTAAACTGTTATTTTAAAACTTTTAATATGAAAATCTAGGTTTATTTAAATAATTTTATCGCTTTATCAGCTTCAGATGTGCGCCAGAAGCTATACTGGTAGTATGAAAGTTCCACTGTAAGGTGCACTTTTCGGCATAAATACCAATTTTCTGTTTCAATAGTATAAACATAATAATCATATCATGTATTACTGATAGGAGGGTTCTTTTAATACTGATAAGATCAGACACAAGGTATATTTATTATATCTTATTACTGCTGCAAACTGACATCAGAATTATCATTATTATCCTATATTTATAAAGTACTGACATATGCAGTGTTGTACATTGAATGGTCATGACACAAACAAATTACATACACTGACATGAAACCCTGTGTGTGGCTAATTAAGGCAGCAGCCTTATAAACTGACAATAATAAAGGGGCATTTCTGTGCAGATACTGGTAGTGTTGTATGGATGCAATGAGGATAGACAGTGCATGGTGGAGTCATGAACCATGAACTAGTCATTGCAAAAAAGCTTAAAACAGTCAGCTGCTAGCAACTATAACTGCTTCATGATCTTAACATTGAAAATGTAATTTTGTATGAAACATCAAAAGTTATACTGCATCGCAAAAATGTATTTATCTGTGGTTTGGTGGGTTCCATGAGATTACCTTACTCTCCTCGCTCCTACCCTGGGGGTAAATGTATCAAGCTGAGAGTTTTACGGCGGGTTTGAAAAGTGGAGATGTTGCCTATAGCAACCAATCAGATTCTAGCTATCATTTTGTAGAATGTACTAAATAAATGATAGCTAGAATCTGATTGGCTTTTCAAACCCGCCGAAAAACTCTCAGCTTGAAACATTTACCCCCTGGTCTCTCTTCAGACAGGCAGTATGCTATAACAGCAGGATCATGGGGCATGCAGAAAAGTTGTGGATCCCCCATTCATCATGTAAGTAATCTTTTGGAATGGGAGCTATCTAACACATTGTACTTTGGGCATGGCTGCTTTTTGCAATCCATATTAGTCTAGGAGTAGGACAGAGATTAAGTCTCCTCTAAGTGGAAACCCCCTTTAAGTGAAAAAACACATTTTGATCGATAAGCACGCAGCAGCCTTCGCTGTTAATACACCTAGAACCTCCAATTACTATATACATACTTCAGCAACAGTTGCCTTTAGGACTTAACCTGCTATGCTTTTGACAGGGTGATCGTTTGTTTTTATTATTTTAACGTGAGAAGGAATTCTAATGACTTTGTCTGTCTGTTGTCATTACATCAATGTATTATCCTTTTGTTTTTTTGTTTCACTTTTTAGGTGAAGTCAAGGGATGATGCGGTGGTGTCCTTGGGAGCAGATGTTCAGTTTAGAGTATGTGACCCCGTGCTGTCTGTACTATCTGTCCAGGATCTTAACTTTGTAATCCAGCACACAGCAGAGAACCTGCTGGCACAAAGCCTGGGGCGCAAATATCTCCGAGAGATTCATGGTGACCGGGTGCGGATAGGAGAGCATCTTAAGGTAAACAGGCTGCTAACTGGAACAATGACAACGTCTATACTAATTAATTCAAGGCCATGTAAGTGCTCAAGTTACCGGCTTCCGTAGGCGGATATCTAGGGCAAACCTTATCCTCCTGCATTGGCATTTATTTACATTTTTAATAGTTTGATGGGATTGAAACGTACACGCACCTCTCACTCTGTCCCTTTCTCGGAGAAGACAAAATAAGTACATTTAAATGTCTACCATTGATAACCTAATTTTATCCAATTTGTATTGTAGTTTGCTGTATTAAACTCTGTTTTGTGGATTATTTTCTTGTGGTGAATGCTTGTTACAGTGTTCTGTGGGTACCTCAGTGCAGCTCACTGAAAGGAGCGGTTAAACCAACAAGGGGCTGGAGCAAGCATTTGCTTGTTTTGCTTTTTAACATTGTCAGAGGTGCTCACATAGCTGGGAAAGTGCACCCGACACATCACAATCTGAGTTGTTGAGCAGAGAAAAGAATATTTAGGTCACACACCCACTGGCATTTTGTTTTTGTTTTTTTGGGTTTTTTTTTTTTTGGGGGGGGGGGGTTGTTTTTTCGTTTTGCTTTGTTTTGTTTTTTTATTACTCCAGTGAAAATGCATCTCAGTCCTTTTTGCATTCAACATGCGTTTTGCTAGCGCTTCGAAGATCATTGTAGGCATTCCCAATGCGCTAAATCATGGGAACCACAAAAAATAAAGTGGGATGCATTCCAAAAAAACGAAAACAGTCGTTTCTAATGTCAAATCCACCATCATGCATTTTACTATTGTTAAAAACACTAATAAAACGAATATTAGAATAAATAAATAATAATAATTGTGGATATGAGATCTAAATGTGATAGTGATTAAAGGAACTATGGAGGGGAAAAGTTGTCCGTACAGATCTGTGTGTCAGCCACTCATAGTGCTGATACTGTATATAACTGATGAACTAATTCACATTTTTGGTGCTGAAAGAGTTATAGCTGGGAGTTAGAGCCAGAAGTAACACTATCAAATTGAGACAGCCCATGCCCTTTTAGTCTTGCTGTTTAGGAGTATGATCTATTGAAATAGCAGAAACACAGGGTGAATGCAGGGCACGCAAACATTTCTTTTTAAATTTATGTCTGAAGCTCTATTGATTTATGTAGTAAAAATACATAATTTATCAAGACAGTTTTACAGCTCCAAGTTGGTGTGGGCCATTTGCTCTAAGGAGTGATGGCAGCACTCTCTACTGGTCCAGGTAATCATTTAACAGTCAGTAAATTCTAACTATTGATAACAAACCTCTTCAAATATATCGGTGGCCTCTCCTGGTCAAATAAATAAATGTTTACTGTAGAAGTGCCTTATGCACACAATAACAGTCATTTACGAACTTCAAAATGCTCTTTTGTGACGTCATGCATCTTCTTTTATGGAATTGCACATGGATTGATGTGGAAACATGTGGATTGAGGGACAAGATAGTGGCTTCTGTGGGTGGAGAAGATTCATTGACTTAATGGGAAGAGTTGGGTGGATTGGAGATGTACAAGTATAGATTAAATGCATACATGTAAAAACAAGATCGTGTTATGCAGGTGAGATGATATATATGAGTTGCAGGGGCGGCGAGGGCACCTTTACAGGGGCGTTCCCTACTTTGTGGGAGGTCACACAGCCTTTGTATCCCCTGCAAAATGACTTCATTTTTATACAATGTCATGAGGTCCCAGAGATTAGGTTTTGCCCTATACTTCAATTGAGATACATTTTGCACCTTCCAGTTGCATATCTAAGGTAAAGTGTATTTCTAAGGGCACTACAGTTATTATATAAAGTTTAATATCCAGAAAGTATCACATTTAAAAATGGCCGCCCCTATCCCCTTCACTGTGATGAGTAATTTAAGTCATGAATGAAGCTAAGTCGAGCAGAAGTTGAGGAGAACAACATGAATGAATGTAGGGGTGGTCCTCATGCGGTAGTGCTAAGGTTGGACTTTGAAGTGACATTTCACTCTTTCCACTAAGTACATTTTCAGTTGTACATGCAAAGCTAGAGGCAGATTTATTTCTGTTTATATTTTACTATTGCAGTTACCTGTGCTGAATAAGTTAGTTGATGCTAAGGTTTTTTGTTGGTTTGTTTTTTAACATCAACAGATTATATCAATGAATGTGCTCATTCATACTTTGTCATTTTTCTAGTGCAGGTTAGAAAATGAAAGCAAGCGTCTGATTGCTATGGGTAATGCCAGATTGTATTCACCTTCACAGCAGGTTTCATAAATGTTCCCTAATATACAATACCGGCTACATATTTCACAGTTCATGCCATCACATGCCAAAAATATACAACAGTCAATTTTCCAACAAACACAAGTAATGACTGTGCATGGACATCTTCCTTGGGCTGGAAGTCCTATAACTGTAGGTTTATGCTTATTTAAAGACTCTACCAACATTGCTGCTCTAATTGTTTTGGTCTGACATATTGCAGGAAGATATTAACGAGCAGGTGAAACCATGGGGTGTTTGTGTTGAACGTGTAGATCTGTTGCTGGAAGCTGTCTTACGATCTCATGAAGAAAATGTGAATGTTTCTCTCGCCCCACAAGTTGTGACTCCCAGTGGTGGATTGGAGCAGCTGATCATGCAGTTTGTCTCAATAGCCAAGCAAAGTTCAGCAACAAATACCACCTCGTCTACTACCTCATCTGCAGGTATCGCATTATTCAAGTTTTTGTGTATTGTTGTAAAACCTACACTTCAGTAAAAATGGTCCGCTTTTGTGGTCTTTTTTTAAGGGTTAAAGGTGCAGAAGAGACCCTCAGGGTCTCTTTATGCAGATGTAACCCCTATATGTCTCAACGTCTGCTAGATATATGCTGTCCTCTGTATACAACTTGCCATAGGATGGCATACTCCTAGTTCCCATAGATGGAGAGTTTTCAGGAAATGCGAGTGCTGGATACACTCTGCTTGATAATGTATCTAACAAATGATTGGGTTTGGGATCTACATATAGACTTTAATGCTGTCTGTATGAAGATTGTTGATAACGTAAGATGAATAGTTCTTTATGTCAAGGTTGGTTAAGATGCTAAACTGCCCTTTTTAACAAATTAATGTAGTTCTGGAAAATACTGGGCATTCTTTCATTTATTCGGGATCATACCCATGACCCTATTCAACCCTCACGTATGATGTATGTTTCCATGTGGTCTGCACGGCTCTGCCAGTAGAAAGATCTGCTTCATGTCTGGGTGAATATTCATATAAAATTACATTAGATAGTTGTTTATTGACCTCTATAAGAAAAACAACACTTTACACTGCCCGCTTAAAATTTAGGCCAAAACTGGCATTATAGTGAGGGTGGTGTAATAAAATGTTGAAATATTACGGAATCCATTTATTTTAATGTAGTTTTGTGTAGAAAATAAATCTGGTGTTCAGATTTCAATGTAATATTGAATATTGCCCTGACCTATTGTCTGACTTGCTGCTGAAGTGTATGTAACATATGTGTATGTAATCCTGACACTGTTCTATCTGGATGTCATGTGCTTTCTCACTTCCATAGGTAGATGGGGACCTGTGATGTATATTTGAGATGAATATATGTGTAGAAATGTTATCTCTTATGAAGGATTTTCCACTTTCCATTAGAGCTGTGTTGTGGGATCTTGTTGAGAGTGGCGAAGGTGATCAGCTCCAGCTTACACTATAAGTGAAGGCCAAGCCTCTGCTAAATATAGCAAAGAGCGTGGATGCCCCACCAATATATTCTTATTGGGAAGGAAGAGATTTTGTAAACCTCTTAAATAAAACGTAAACCCAATTTTAAATGAGTGTTTTGGCATATTGGATATATAATTTTTACTTTTTCATTGAAATATAATTCACTTATAACCCTCATTGTCATTGCTTTATCTTCTTGCCAGAACCTTTCACCAAAGTAAAGTAATATATGTTTTTTTCCCACTTTATTTCTCTTTTTAATGACATTCCATTAGTGATAGTAGTCTACAATTAATTTTTGTTTTGCCTTATTCCTTATGATTTAAATATGATTCCCAAAAACCACATGTCAAGGTCTTTACGTTATTATGGGAGTGTATGTCCTGTTCACCATGACATTGACGCTCCCTTGTTATCGCTGTTACTTGTGCCAGAAATCGCTTCCTTCCAGTGTTGATTTATGATGAACCTTCAACATCCCAGGAATATTCTGTTTTTCTAATATAGAGCAAGTGAGATAATAAATAGATTATGTAGCGGTGGAACAGATATGTTGGGATGGCTTCCTTGACCTGTTTATATTCTAAATGTTAAACAATGTTTTGGAGGAAAGAAAAATCCCTAGCAAAGTAAATATTACTTACAAGTTAACCCGTGCATGATACTCATGCATTCTAGTCAAATCAAGCTACTTAAGGTGTTAAAAAGGTTCTTGTCATGCATTTGGGGCTAGGCCAGGCCTCCTCAGGGGAAGAGCGTTACTTCCCGACGTAAGCACCCTTTTTTAACGTGGTTTTGTCCACATGTCACCACCTCATCATTCTTCTCCATCACCTCATCCTTCATCTTCATCGCCACATCCTTAATCTCCATCGTCTTACTGTTCTAAAACCTCTCGATACACAATGTTTCTGCTAAACACCTTATCGCTGTGCTCAATCAGCCTTCCTTGAAGGGCAGTATTCATAACATGCATTTTCACATCACTGCATCTCCGTACTCGTGAAAATGCGACATACAATTGTCCATGACCAAACACAGGCTCTGGTAAATAAATACCCACACAGTAAAGAGTTTGACCCCTCAACTGGTAAATTTAGCCTTTACTACCCCTCCCACGGGGGGAAGGGGGGATGATGGAAGTTAACTGACTTCACTATTATAATTTTTTTGTCAAATAATGTCAGTATACCAAATTTCAGGTCAATTGGATAAGCCCTTTCTGAGAAAATAGTTTTTTCCACACACACACACAAACACACGCCGCTAGGCTTATATATATTAGATATCATGTGTAAAAGCCACGGTCGAGCTTCTGCTTCGATATGTTAAGTAGGGTATGGACTGTCTGACTGAAACGGTGTAGTCCAGTGGTTCCCAAACTTTTGCAGTTCGCGGCACCCTTAGAGTCTCCAAATTTTTTCAAGGCACCCCTCCAAAATAATTACTGAACAGTCCTGTTTTAGAGGTAGTTGGGTCAAAAAGTTGTAATAAGTATTTAGGTCACGACAGAAATACTTATTTAGTTGTATGCAAAAATGCCCCTCTGCATCCAGGCACACTGCCCCCTCTGCATCCAGGCACACTGCCCCCTCTGCAACCAGGCACACTGCCCTCTCTCACGTTGCCCCCTCTGTCACGCTGGCCCCCTCCTCTGCCCTCTGTCATGCTGGCCCCCTCCTCTGCCCTCTGTCATGCTGGCCCCCTCCTCTGCCCTCTGTCATGCTGGCCCCCTCCTCTGCCCTCTGTCACGCTGGCCCCTCCTCTGCCATCTCTCACGCTGTCCCCCTCCTCTGCCCTCTCCCCCCCTCCTCTGCCCTCTGTCCCCCTCCTCTGCCCTCTGTCCCCCTCCTCTGCCCTCTGTCCCCCTCCTCTGCCCTCTGTCCCCCTCCTCTGTCCCCCTCCTCTGCCCTCTGTCCCCCTCCTCCTCTGCCATCTTTCCCCCTCCTCTGCCCTCCTCCTCTGCCCTCTGTCCTCCTGGTCTGCCCTCTGTCCCCCTCCTCTGCTCTCTGTCCTCCTGGTCTGCCATCTGTCCTCCTCCTCTGCCCTCTGTCCCCCTCCTCTGCCCTCTGTCCCCCTCCTCTGCCCTCTGTCCTCCTCCTCTGCTCTCTGTCCTCCTGGTCTGCCATCTGTCCTCCTCCTCTGCTCTCTGTCCTCCTGGTCTGCCATCTGTCCCCCTCCTCTGCCCTCTGTCATGCTGGCCCCCTCCTCTGCCCTCTGTCATGCTGGCCCCCTCCTCTGCCCTCTGTCACGCTGGCCCCTCCTCTGCCATCTCTCACGCTGTCCCCCTCCTCTGCCCTCTCCGCCCCTCCTCTGCCCTCTGTCCCCCTCCTCTGCCCTCTGTCCCCCTCCTCTGCCCTCTGTCCCCCTCCTCTGTCCCCCTCCTCTGCCCTCTGTCCCCCTCCTCCTCTGCCATCTTTCCCCCTCCTCCTCTGCCATCTTTCCCCCTCCTCTGCCCTCCTCCTCTGCCCTCTGTCCCCCTCCTCCTCTGCCATCTTTCCCCCTCCTCTGCCCTCCTCCTCTGCCCTCTGTCCTCCTGGTCTGCCCTCTGTCCCCCTCCTCTGCTCTCTGTCCTCCTGGTCTGCCATCTGTCCTCCTCCTCTGCCCTCTGTCCCCCTCCTCTGCCCTCTGTCCCCCTCCTCTGCCCTCTGTCCTCCTCCTCTGCCCTCTGTCCTCCTGGTCTGCCATCTGTCCTCCTCCTCTGCTCTCTGTCCTCCTGGTCTGCCATCTGTCCTCCTCCTCCTCTGCCCTCTGTCCCCCTCCTTTACCTCTGTCCTCCTCCTCCTCTGCCCTCGGTCTGCTCTCTGTCCCCCTCCTCCTCTGCCATCTGTCCTCCTGGTCTGCCCTCTGTGCCCCTCCTCCTCTGCCATCTGTCCTCCTGGTCTGCCCTGTGTCCCCCTCCTCCTCTGCCCTCTGTCCTCCTCCTTTGCCATCTGTCCTCCTCCTCCTCTGCCCTCGGTCTGCTCTCTGTCCCCCTCCTCCTCTGCCATCTGTCCTCCTGGTCTGCCCTCTGTCCCCCTCCTCCTCTGCCATCTGTCCTCCTGGTCTGCCCTATGTCCCCCTCCTCTGCCCTCTGTCCTCCTTCTTTTCCATCTGTCCTCCTCTGTCCCCCTCCTCCTCTGCCATCTGTCCTCCTGGTCTGCCCTCTGTCCTCCTCCTCTGCCATCTGTCCTCCTGGTCTGCCCTCTGTCCCCCTCCTCCTCTGCCATCTGTCCCCCTGGTCTGCCCTCTGTCCCCCTCCTGGTCTGCCATCTGTCCTCCTGGTCTGCCATCTGTCCTCCTGGTCTGCCCTTTGTCCCCCTCCTCCTCTGCCATCTGTCCTCCTGGTCTGCCCTCTGTCCCCCTCCTCCTCTGCCATCTGTCCTCCTGGTCTGCCATCTGTCCTCCTGGTCTGCCCTTTGTCCCCCTCCTCCTCTGCCATCTGTCCTCCTGGTCTGCCCTCTGTCCCCCTCCTCCTCTGCCATCTGTCCTCCTGGTCTGCCCTCTGTCCCCCTCCTCCTCTGCCCTCTGTCCTCCTTCTTTGCCATCTGTCCTCCTCCTCCTCCTCCTCTGCCCCGCTCCAGGCAAAAAAAAAAGAAAGAAAACAGAAACTTACCAATCCGCGCGGCGCCGAGACCCAGCAGCCTCCTCTCTCCCGCAGTTGTCACTGAATGACGTCAGTGACAGCTGCGGGAGAGAGGAGGCTGCTGGGTCCCGGCGCCGTGCGGATTGGTAAGTTTCTGTTTTCTTTCTTTTTTTTTTTTTTTTGCTGGCCCGCGGCACCCCAGTGGCAGCGCCGCGGCACCCCAGTGGCAGCGCCGCGGCACCCCTGGGAGCCGCGGCGCACATTTTGGGAACCGCCGGTGTAGTCAATACCCTGAATGTTAGAGCAGCCCACGTTCTCATAATCTAATGCACATTGTAGAGGTGGTAACCCAGGTATAACATACTAATACGGCTCTTCTGTTGCAGATATCTCATTACAGCAGATGCTATCTCGGCTGGATGGAACCCTGTCTGAATCATTGGTCTCTGAAGTGGGATCCTCATATCAACTATATGTAACTCTACATGGTGGAGAGAGAGCTGCATATTTCCTTGATCTAACATCAGGTAGATACATCGAGACTCTTAGCCACTCTGTAGCTTCCATCACTCATTCTGTCCCTCATCTTAACCCATATGCATGTGATGTTTGTGCTTCCTCATTTCCTCTTCCTTTCCATGTATATGATTTGTACTATAGCCATCTGTTTCCTTTAGTCTCTCTTTTTCCATAACCTTTACTCTCCTCTGTCTTTATTCTCACAGGATCTGGTCGTTCTGGGTGGGGAGTTCTCACCTGTCCCGCAGATGTTACAATAGAGATTACAGAAGAAGATCTCCTGTCTCTCATTAAGGGAGATTTGAATCCCCTGACTGCATACACAACAGGTCGCTTGCACGTTATGGGAGACCTGCAGACTGCTCTACGTCTAGAGAAGGTCCTACGGATGATAATGAGGACTTAATGTTGTTTCAATATTTATTTTTGGGTTAATGCGTTTTCATATTATTTTTTTATGAAACCGTTATTTAGATAGAAATAAAACCACATGTCCATTAAGTTCTGCCCTATGTCCTCATCTTCCTTAGTCAGATAATCCAGAGGAAGATCATTTGCCCTCAAATGGGAGAAAAAAAAGAACTGCAACTGCATTGGGGCCAGGGAGTCCCACACCTCATGCCACAAATTTACACTGTCAGGAGTCAACTCTGTAAAAAGGTCCATACACTGAGCCCTGTGTACAAAATAATGTGAGTTGTGAGTGGTTCCACTTTATTACCTGGTAGGACAACCACTTTATGAGGGAAGGACTGTGAGAAGCAGAAGAGAGCTGACTCGGCTCTCCTGCTAGGCATCAGAGGACCATGAATATTCAATCTAATATTTAACAGGCTTGTAAGTTCCTTTTAGATCCATTACCACGGAGTATTAGAATGGTTAGTCTCCACAAGCTCCCTACCTTTCTCTTTTATACATAAAAAAGAAATGTAAAAAAGGATATTTATTATATGAGTAAAAATAAATAAATAAAAGGCATGATCATGTCTTTATGCTATCAAGTAAGGACATATTTGCATTGCTCCTGTCCGTAGTATTTCTCCTTTTTATGCAGTGCTAGTCAAATAAAAAGAGGGACTTAATATATTAAATCTTAGTGTGTTCTGCTATATAGTTCCAACTTACATTATTTGTTTATGAAGATATTTTATTCAAGTCTTGCATGACATAGAAAGGCAAAGAGAAGGTTGCAGGTTTGAATATATGCAGTTCTAGAAATTCAGAATATATGCATTGGGATTGACAAAATGGAAAACTTGGTTACACTGTAATAGACTACCACATCCATAGGAAGAATAAAGTAGAAAGGAGATGTAGACAGTAGAGAATACTATTACTTTAGGAGATTCCAGGAAATGAGAGAGCTTCAGGCAGTTGTGGACTGACTGGGGGAGTACTCTGGAGAGGGTTTCAGCAAACGCAAACCAGGGAAAACCTATCTCTCTAATTAAAGGGCATGCGCAGTTCTGTACAGGTCCTATTTATCTTACTCCCACATGTGCAGATGAACATCCCCTCTCCCCTTTCCCAGAAGCCTAGTGCAGGGCTGTAACTAGGGCTGTGCGACAGGGGCGACCGCCCAGGGCGCAACGCTGAAGGGGGGCGCAATTTAGGAATATTTTAGGTAATTTGGTTAAAATTGAGGGCTAGGGGGGCGGCACTTGTCTTTCTCGCCCCGGGCACTAGAATTCTAAGTTACGGCTCTGGCCTAGTGCCACTGCAATCT
This sequence comes from Mixophyes fleayi, assembly GCF_038048845.1. Lineage (NCBI taxonomy): Eukaryota > Metazoa > Chordata > Amphibia > Anura > Limnodynastidae > Mixophyes > Mixophyes fleayi. Next base: position 131,766,584 of record NC_134405.1, read on the forward strand.
CTTTGTGAGCTGTCATCTTCCCAGTACTCTGTTTTAGTCATCACATCTGGTTGCTTGTTTCCTAATCCTAGATCTGTATGAGCAGACGTTTGCTTACTAATTGTGAAATTAACCCTTCACGAAGATGTATGGCCAGACATATTTATGCAGTCTATCACTCCGCAGAAAGCAAACTTCTTAATTTTTTTAATCTACCCAAACAAATTTTATTTGTGTACTTGTGTGTGTGTGTGTGTATGTGTATGTATATGTATGTATATATATATATATAATCTTTTATTTATTTTTTTACAATTCTTTTGCAACATAAGCCAGGGGAGATCTTTAAAAATCACTAGAGTCTCAAATGTGTCTCCACTATTTCTATTACTAATAAATCAAATGCAAACGGGATCACAGATTGACTAAGATAGCAGTAACAATTAGAACCCTGTCACTCTGGTATCTATTCCTTCTGCCTTGCATGGGATAGCTGATTCTGCTCTCCAAACCATGTACATAGGCCTACCTACCAGGAGGAAGTCCCTTGCCACATGGTCATGTCACTGAGAATTCTACTGGTTCTGTTGAACTGTACAAATACTTGTTCAGTGTTTCTGACACCATCAGTGACAACCAGTGTACAGAGATGAGGGTCATCTATAAGCACGATATTCCTATCTCTACTATTACATTTATAAATGTCAATCTTGGTCAGATGGTAGCAAGGTGCTAACCAATGCTGCACGATTTAGGACCTTGCTACCAGAAGATTGTATTAAGCTTCCTAAAAAGATTCATTTGGAGATATAGTGGATTTATTTAACCGATTGAATACATAGGGATACCATTATAAAAATCAGCACTGAGTGAAAGCATCTGTAAATGAGGGAATTTTCTTATGAACTCATTCATAGCTAAAACTTGTCAGGAGTGCGACTTCCTATCTCCTGCACATGCGTGATGGCCTGCAGGCAGGAGTATATACACTTGCAGGAGTTAGGTCTCACAGGCACTGTCATGCTGAGTGATCTGGAAATGCTAATTTTACAAATGTAGCCTGCTAGGAAAAATCCTTCAAATTGTGAATGTTGCCCTTCAGGGTGAAGCCCGCATCACAATGACCGTTTAACTCATTCCTTCTTGGATTTCTAAGTGTTAGAGGGAACATTGCTCACAAGGAACTGAATTAAATGTATTCAAGGTACTTTAAAATAGCTTCCAGTTGTCTTCTGATCTAGTTTTCACAGATTTAAAATTACTTCAGGGTTGTGTACATTAAAATAAATAACTGCAATAGCTGTAAAATAATAAAAGCATACTTTTTTTTTTTTTTTTTTTTTTTTTTTAAAACATGTCATGTGTATGTAGAATTAGTGAATAATGTCAGGACTTCTTATTACCTTATGTGTAATGATTGTGAGCTTGCAAGCAGGACCCTCTTACCTCTTTTTCTGTCCATTAATGCCCATTTTTGTTTCATTACTATGTTTGTGCTCAATTGTAAAGCGCTACTGAATATGATGCCGCCATATAGCTAAATTTTAAAAAATGTGTGAAATATAATTTTATACACTGATTTGAAACAAAAATCATAGCAGAATAGTAGTGAATATATGTTTGTATTCATTACAATACAGTACATGTATAAGTATTTTGTATATAAACCAGCACTATGGGAGTTAATGCTGAACAAACAGATTGATCACAGCTTGTTGGAGGAATATCACGCTAATTATAAAATTCTGAAGTATTTTATGTCACCACTAGATGGCAGCAGAGACACAGCAAGATGCTTCTTGGTTATTCTGTAAACGGAATGTGGTTATGTACACTTCCACTAGATGGCAAGATAAATTGTTTGTATTTAAATAACTATATTTTCTTTTTGATATAAAATGTACATAAAGCTGGATGTGTTTAACTGGTCCATACTTGGAATATGCCTTTGAAAATAAGCAGTGGAAGCTGTTCTAGTAAGGACAACACACTATATACTCCTGATTTAGTCCTTATTTTAATTGATTAAATCCCTAATTAAATCCCTAAATGTTTTAAGCCACTCCATTGGCAGTGTCCTATTATGCAGCGGGGGCAGTGTAGAGCTGGGATTTTAGGATTCTGTGCCCCTCACTCCCTTCAGGGCTCAGCAAGCTAATTAGAGAAGCAGAATGGAAATTAATTGGTGTAAAATTCTGAAATGCTTTTTGTGTTGCAAATAATGCACTGCTTAGTGACTGACATTGGTCAAGGACATACTGTTGTTTACGAAAATGTTTGTCGTTACGTTGAAAAATCATTTGTGTTGTGTATGTGTGGTTATAGACTATTTGCACTAAAAAAAAAATTGCTATTGTGTATGTGCAATGATAGCCTATATATGACTGTGGTTTTTCTTGTACTTAATATTTTACTGTAATTCTCTGACCACCCTTCTGTAGAGATATTATTATACACACATGGTCTCACATCACCAGACTGTGTAATCACTAACCTGTTTCTGTCTGGTTGGCTATTAACATTAAGTACCATGTCAGCAAAGGGCTAAAATGTCACTTGGCCACATCTCTGTTCTGTGCCACCTGCTGACAATGAATGCTACAAGCTTGTAGCTCATCACAGCAAATGTCTCAGACATTAACTAATGCATTATATTTCTTTATAAGAATAGCAGTACAAGGAAATGTCTGATGGAGAAATTACATCAGGTTAATACTATAGTATCAATACAGTCATCTTCTGCAGATCCACAAAATTATATTTCATTGAACAAACCCAATAGGTTTCTATTCGAAAATATGTCTTGCTTTAGAAATCGATCTAATCTATCCTATCTATCTACTGTTAATATATGTAGCAGTGTGTCTCGGTTGAACACAAGCCTGGCAGACAGTAGTCTGTATTATTCCGACATATATTCCAATTAACACTTTTCACCCTGAGCTTAGCGTCCCACAGGAGAGAGTCTGGTAGCAGGCAGGATGGGGACACAGGAAAAGAGAACATCTATTAGATTAGAGAAAGGGGAGCTATATTACATTAGGAAAGATATGGCAAGGAATAGAGGCAGAGAAAAATCTATGAATGTATAAATTCTGATATCAATGGGATTTCTGTGAGTCTAGCTTAGGAAATCTGCACTAAGCACTGTGATTAATGTATGCATGGCAATATGCCAATACCTTGTTCTCATATGCATATGGTTAAAGCAATAGTTATGGATTTAATTTGTGTCTCTTAACTGCCCTTCAAATGTTTAGCAAATTGGTACATGCCTTGCAAGTTAAATTCTGCCCATGATAATAATAATAAAATATCTGTTATAAAAATAGTCTAGGAAAGCTGAGGATTGTCTTTCTTGTTACTTAATATTCTAACGTGTTACTGCTATTTGTTTTGCCTCTTATGCTGAGTAAAGATTGTGGTTTAGTTAACACCACAATAACACATCACTTTTATAGAATACATATTATGTAGTAGTTTTACATATTTTTTTCCTGACTCTGCACTCCACATTAGAAAAGTAGGAGATTATCTTGTGTGAAGAGAAGAGAACTATGAAAATATGTATTTGTTTAAGGACAATTGAGTACATTTTTCAAACCTCAAAAGGAAAAATGGGGGCGGGACATTGTCCATAGCAACCAGGAACCAATCAGGTTCTAGCTATTATTTTATAAAGTATAGTAGAAAAAATTATACCTAGAATCTGGTTGCTATGGACAACACCTGCACTTTTACTATTAGAGGCTTTGTTAAATCTATCCCTAGAAGCGTGTTCACATCTTATTAATTTTTAAACATGATGTTAAATTGTGTATGTTTCCAATAAAGACTATTTCAGTACCAAAGCCTGGATATCACTAAACTAAGTAATATTCTTGAAATATTATTTTCCTACCAATTCAATTAGTATAAGCTAGTCTATCTTCCATAATTCTGGAATAAGGATGATGGTCTGTACACTGAAACCTGAAGCTTTAGACATTGACTTGCAGTCTACTATCTGATGGAAATGATCTTTGTGAAGATAAACATTGGCATTAAATGCAGTCTGTGGGATTTGCTCTTGTTGACATACTCCAACAAGCAACTTTTCTAGATGAACCCTGACAGTCTGTCCTTAAACTTACATAAAGTGCTTCTATAGAACTTACTCATTTTGGTTGCTCATCTATGCAGATTTCCAGTAGGTTTATGCCTATTTGTGTTGGTGGCTAGAACTACACTATTTAATAATTGATTTGATCTTACAGGGACTTTTATAAAGACATATAGGTTATACTTCATGACGTCATTTTATGCTTGAAAGGATGATAAAAGTTTGCTGTCTTTGAATGCCACTGCTTGCCATTCCTAATTGTTGGACATTTTGTTGCAGAACATAAAGGGAAGACGTATTTATTTATTAATTTACATTAGGGATGTACAGAATCCTGCATTAAGTTGTGTGTTCTGGTCAAATGCAGCCATTTTTCAAGGGATTACAATGCGGCTGAATCTTTTTCCAACACCAAAGTGAATCTAACTACGCTTCTTCTAAGGTAACACCTACACACAGATCCAAAGGATCTACACCTACTGTCTTTTGATAGCAGAGGTGACATCTGCAATTGCTGTCACCTTCACTGTCTGCATTATGCCACGGTCATCAGGACCTATGAGTGTTGAGCGCTTCTAGGCCTCTATGTCTATGACAAAGGCACTTCCACCTTAATGCCTGGAGTTGTTGAGGAACTTCTGGAGTCAAACTGGGCCCGCAAGTTGATTTGCACGGTTGGCCTGCATTAAACTAGTCAAGTTACAGTACTTACAATATCTGCCATAACTCTGATGCACATAACAAAGGGATAGCAAGGCATTAAACATTTATACTAAATACAACAACAGACATGTTTTAGCGTTCCTTTAAAAGCATTATTGTCTAGCAAGGGGATTACTTAAAGTAGATACTGCAAACAAGGAGACCTATAGATATTTAAATGGACTGGGGCTTATCTTTGGAGAAATGTCGGAAGAGTTGGCCAACTAATTTGGAAACTAGGAGGGAAGGAAATGAGATGTTGTAAATATAATGCTGCCTAAATTAGAGATGTTCACTGTCCCCGTGGTTTGGTTTTGGATGTGCATTAACTTTGTGTTTTGGTTTTGGCAAAACCTCCATTACGTGTTTTGGTATTTTTTTCTAAAATCCCTATTTTATTTTTTTTTCTAAAATCACATAATTTTGCTTCTCCCTACAGTATTATTAACCTCAATAACACTAATTTCAAGTCTTTTGCAGTCAATTTTGACCACCTCACAGGTCACAATATTATTTTCATACACTTTCAAACAAAGATTGCAGCAGTTCTTGCCAGTGATAAGAAGGCCATTGTCATGCCTGGGCATAAGACCAAAAAATCCACCTCTTATGTGTGGAATTCTTTTTACCCAAATCGTGACAACAGTTGTCTAGACATTTGTAGCATTGTGAAGCCACATTCAGTAGAGGTAGGAACCTTAACCATCTAGGATCCTCATCCATGTTACGCCATTTGAAGCAAGTTCATGGAAAGCTTTTGTGAAAATCAGAAACTTTTATTCTAAAAAATAACAACAAGCAGTCCAGCATCACCTACCTCCCTTCTCTCAGCTAGATCCCAGCACCCGCAATCTACACCCCAAACACCTTCATCATCAATATCTTCACAAGTGATGGGAGTTAGTCCTGCATCCAAGTTTTTAAGGCGAGATGACTCCTCCCCTATCCAGGACTCCTCAGAAGAATCCTTGAGCGTTAGGCCCACTGCTGCTGCACCTGCTGCTGGAGGTGGATCTTCAACCCAGAAGCAGACCAAGAAGAAGACTACTAGTAGTTTACAACAATTGACTGTTAATCCTTTGCAAGAGGAAAAAAGTATAAAAGCTGTCATCCAGTCGCAATGTGGATCACAGACGTCATGGCGACTATGCTAGTATTAGATCTGTATCCAATATCCACTATTAATGCAGCTGGTTTTAGACAGTTACTTGAGCTCTTCTGTCCCCGTTACCAAATTCCATCACAACACCATTTTATAGAAAAGCTATTCCTCACGTCTACCAGAAGGTTCGTAAAAATGTAATTATTGGACTACAAAATGCCATTCTACTCACTGTACACTTGACCACAGATATGTGGACAAGCGGAACTGGGCAAACTAAAGCTGAAACAAGAGGAGCGAGTGTGGCTCAGAGTGGAGATTGGGATAGTTGTGAGGGCGCATTAGTGGGAATAGTGTGATCAAGGATAAGGTCACCTGTAAAAAAGAGATGGGTTTTCAATGAGCATCTTAAGATTTGAAAGCTGTGGGAAAGTCTGATTGAGCTTGGTAGGGAATTCCATAAGTGGGGAGCAGCACGGGAGAAGTCTTGAAGGTGGGAGTGAGAGGTGGTTATCAGAGACGAGACAAGGCGCAGGTCAGAGGTAATACCGCTGACAACCTGTTTGAAAAACTAGGGGATGTTATTGCAACATGGGTTATCCTTCTTGGACTCTCCTGAGGATATGTGATTTCTGATAATGCCACCAATATTATTAGAGCATTGCAGCGGGGGGAATTACATCACATTCCCTGTTTTACTCACACAATCGACTTGGTGGTACAGAACTTTTTAAAAAATAACAATGACATGCAGGAGATGCTGTCTGTGTCCCGAAATTTTTATGGTCATTTTTGGGATTCTGCAACAGCATGTAGGAGAATGCAGCACTGCAAGAAGAATAGAATTTAGGGGGAATGTACTTTAGTTCAGGGCAGTGGAGAATACTTTCCGTGTTGTGCAAGGTGCTGAAACCACTCGAAGTAGTTACCTGTGAAGAGAGTGCAGACACTGTTAGCTTGAGTCAAGTGATTCCCCTAATTAGACTTTTTGAAAAGCAGGAAGAAAAATTGAAGGAGGAAATTAAATGAAACAAAGCAATTCTGATAATTATTTTAGACTTGTAGATTAAGTACTTTATTCGCTTCTCCAGGATCCAAGAGTTATCAACATCGTGAAATCGAATCATTACATTTTGGCAACTGTGCTTGATCCTAGGTTTAAGAGCTATGTCTTTTCTTTCTTTCCAACTGACCCAGATCTCAAGAGATGCAAACAGGTCCTGGTCAGCAAGCTGACAGCTCAAGTGGTACATGACACAATGACGTCTCCTCCTTCAGTTTCTCTGGAAATTGCTGCTAGGAAAAAACTTAGCTTTCCCAAGACACCAAGTGGTGATGCAGATAAGTCTACACAACATTTTGACATTTGGTCTGGTCTAAAAGTATTGCCCAAAAATCGTGACAGCTCTTCCGTAAAATGAACTTCAAATTTCATGAGGAAGGCCATTACCGACAATTACATCAAAGTACACAGACTTCTGTGATGGTTTGAGGATGATGTACACACTGATGAGGGTGACTATGATGACAGTGTAGATTGCAGGTGCTGAGATCTAGCTGAGAGAAGGGAGCTAGCTGATGCTGGTATGCTTGGTAATATTTTGGGTAGAATAGCATGTTGGCAATTTTATGTTTTTCTACAGTAAACTTTCACTTTATTAGAGAGGTGTTTTTTTCTTTACAAAGGTACAAGCTTTTATTTACATTTTTGTTTCACTGACTTAAAACCACTATGCACTTGAACATAGACTTTAGCACATGTGGTAGAGGGATTAGTATCATCATAAATGAGACTGGAGAGTGACAAGTACAATGCCACCCCTCCTGTTTCTGTATGAGCTATGGCACAGTAGAATGTCAGTGGAGACCTTTAAGAACACTGACAGCCATATTACTACAATTTCTGTTTCAGCACTGAACCCTGCCACCTCTCCTGTTTCTGAGTGAGCTATGGTACAGTAAAATGTAACTGCAGATTCAGACCAACACTGCCAGCCCTATTATTTCTATTTCAGCAATGACAATTAGCAATGGAGTTCTCCTCTTTGTATGTTTCCTATATAACACAGTACAATGTGATGGCAGATTTAGAAGACCAAGCTTTGCAGCCCTATTATTTCTATTTAAGCAATGACAATTAGCAATGGAGCAATGAAGCTCTCATCTTTGTATGTTACCTATATAACACAGTGCAATGCGACTGCAGATTTAGAAGACCAAGCCTGCCAGACCTATTATTTCCAGCGCTATAGCTGCGGCTGAGCGGCATCCTGCATTAGCATTTGGAACGCAAATGTGTTCCAAATGCCGGACTTCCTGACAGTGGAATGCACATGCGTTCCACTGTCAGGAAGTTCGGCATTTGGAACGCATTTGCGTTCCAAATGCTAATGCAGGATGCCGCTCTGCTGCAGCTACAGCGCCGTTCAAGCTTCCGATGCCAAGAACAAATTGTTTCTGGTGGGGGAAGCTGTGTCCAGTGATTGAGCCAGGGCACAGAGGCAGGGAGCGTGCGGCTGCTGCGCCCCCTTGGGCTTGCGCCCTGGGCGACGCACCGCCCGCACCACCCTATTTACGGCTCTGATTATTTCTATTTCAGCAATGACAATTAGCAATGGAGCAATGACGCTCTCCTGAATGTCACTGGAGACTTTGAAGAACACTGCTACCCCTCTTTCTTTTCTAACTATGATGCTGCCCAACTGCTCTAGAGACTGCCAAGAACTGTGCTACCCCTTCTGTGTCCCTCTATGAAATAGCGCTGGATCGCCATGGAGGGCGGTACTTATACAATCCAAATCTCCTGAGATCCAACGACATAGTGATGACCTTTTGCCTCGTTTTCAATTCCGATGGCACGCGAAAGTACAGAGCCAGCTCAGCTTGGTACTCAGATCTGCTAAGTTGCGGTGTGTTCGGTTCTTGGAGAAACGAACCTGAGCATTTCTAGTCTAAATGAGGATCGTGAGATTTAGGGCAATAGCATGTGGCTCAGGAACAAATTTATACAGTTATTGGAAAAGAGGGAGGTTGTAGAAGAGGAGTTGAATAACATAGAATTATTGCAAGCAGTTGCATGCTTCTTGTAATATATTTTAAATATATGACCTTAAATAAAGTAGTGCTCAGTTTCCGCAATTTCTGTAGCACATATTAGATTGACAGTAGGACAATTCCTATTGCAGGTCTCCTAAAACATATTAGGACTTTGGGGACTTTCAGTGAAATGAATCAACATCTTCCTAGGTAATAGGTTCCATGTGTATTATGAGAAAGGAAATCAACAATATATGTTTGTCACTTGTAATGTTTGCCACCAGCTTCCTAATAAACCTATATAATTTCATCTGGTCTTCTCCTATAGTAGCCTCTAATACCCATAGAGCGTTATGTTCTCACCAGTACTCAGTTGCACACTGGTCTTGTGTGCGATAATAGTTCTATATAAAGACTGTTGCATAAAAAGATGTTTTAGAGACCAAACCCTGAGCACTAAATGGTGGCAAAAGACTAGGTATACAAGGAGGAAGACAAACAACATAAAATGGCAATAATAGATAGAATACAGAGGATGAGGCTGGCAACAGGCAAGAGTAGTCAAAACGTGCAGGGTCAATAACAAGCAGACTCCAAAACAGTACAGAGCATGAATGCCCAGGCAAGTGACTGCTATTACAGACAGTGAGGGAATTATGCTTACAGCCTACTAAACCTAGCAATAACCAATGTCAGCAGCAGATCAGTCCAGCCCTCTTAGCGCTGATCTGTAATGTCTAGCTCCAGAGGCAGAGAAATTACAAGGCAACCAATGTAAACAGTTCAAACAGGCTGAGACACGGTGGAACTCTTGAGTCTGCCTCTGTTCCTATCCCAGCCTATGCCGACAATCCTGAGCCCAGTGATAGCTCTATTTGTCCACTGCATTGTTATCTCATCTGTAGTGTAGGGAGGTCCAACCTATGGCTGCATAAAGAGAACATTGATCGTTAGAGAATGGGAGGTCAGTGATGAAGCACAGTGTTCTGTGTTCTATGGTAATGATTGGCTATATATAAAGTTGGCGCAAGAAACATTATCTATCCTTGCAACAGAGATTTCTTTCTGCAACATATGGCTGGAATAATTGTCTCTGGTAATGATTGCCTTGTTGCTGGATGCAGGAGTCATTTCTTGTGTAGGAGAAGGAGTCATTTGCTGTGCAGAAGAGTGTGGTTATACTTGGTTAGGGTGGTGCTATGTTATGCTGTCTACACGTTTCATATTAAAGGATTAAAACCAAACAAAAAATAGGCTGTGAATTTTTTAATAGGATACGGATCCAGTTTGTGGTTCAGATTAATCTATTTCTACAGATTCAGCCGAATCCTAAAATAGTGGAATTGGTACATCGCTAATTTATATACTGTGCATACAAGTGTTTACAATGCTGTGCTGTGTACAAAGATCTCTCAGGTATAGTTTACCTGGCCTATTGAAGTTACAACCTAGTTTTTGTATCAAATATTTGCCTGCAATATGAAAATAAAAATCAGTGAAAATTCATACACTTATGGTACTACGTAACACATAGTATTCGCCACAGCAATAGATTTGGATTCTGCAGTAGCGGCCCTGCAGCATTATAATAACAATCCTGTATTAAAAGCATTAGACTGAATCCAGTAAATATGACTACTGAGTTGGCCATGGAAACCATATTTTCTCCAGTAGGGCTTAACACTGAAGCAATGTACAACAAATAACAGTGAGTTTAATTGTTATTTAGTGTTTCTTCAATATTGACCAGTTGCTTAGTACTACTTCTCTTTTACTCTTTGGTGGATAGTAGCAATTATCTTGTTCTGTATATGATATTTGTTATCTGGTCTTATCATGTATGTTGAACAAGTAGACAGAACCACTTCCTTTGACCTGTATGCTCATTCATTCTCAGTATCTGCTTTTATTCTGTTTGTATAGAGAATTTGTATTTCCTGTTAAATAATCAAGTAATAAACTGCTGAGCTTAATATCTATGAATGATCAAAATAATGCAAGAAACATGTAAATTGAAAATGATTATGGTTTATGCAGCAAGTCTCAGATCTATGGCTCACTACTACATCTAGGTCCCTGTTAATGGTTTTAAGAAATATATTATCATTTAATTATAAAATAAATAAATAACTAATAGCAAATAAATAACTTTACATGGATGTACGTTGAACTTGATATGCCACACAGCAGCCCAAAAATCCAATAAGTTCAAATTTCCATGCAGGAAACAGGCATCTTGATCAGAAGTTAGTGCCATATATAGCTTTACATTATCAAACACAATCACACTGATTGTATTTTTCATTCATTCATTCATTCTGTACATTCATGAAGCCAATTTTCAATACCAGTACACGTGATCACCATTAGGCCTATGTCCCCTATTAAATACAGAATTCTTACATGAAAAATCCAGCATATGATAATATAGGGTGATAATATATTGTTTTGTTTATTGTTGCCCTTAAAGTGCATTGCTCTTCCCTCTTAGTTATGTCCTCCTCCTGAGAATCAGGATTCTTGTACTGCAACATTACATTCAGTGATTCTATCAGAGTATATATGTTTGGCAGTGTAATGATAGAGCTTTATGCAAAAAGTATGAGAGAAACAAGGCTGGTATTTTATTTTCCATTGGATCCATAATCTCCCTCTAACCTTACCCCTCTAGTCCATGTTATTTCTACCAGGCTGTCACATAAAGGCTTTCATTGGGGTTTTTGGTCAAACCCACATATAGTGCATTGAATAGAGTATGACATGCATTGTCTGTGCATTACTTTATTTTACAATGTCATAGGCCGTCTTTCCCATTGGGCACAATGGGCATGTGCCCAGGGGCCCTGCAGCCCAGGGGGGCCCGTCGGAAGCAGCAAAAAAAAAAAAACCTGGAAAAAAAAAAGACAATACTTACCTTGCGGTCAGCTGGCGATCCGGCTCCCTCCATGGTCTCCTCCTCCGTCGCGCTCGCAGTGCATCGCCCGACATCCATTGCGGAGTGCGACGGAGGAGGAGACCATGGAGGGAGCCGGATCGCTAGCTGACCGCAAGGTAAGTATTGTCTTTTTTTTTCCAGGTTTTTCTTTTTTTTTTGCTGCCTCCGACGGGCCCCCCTGGGCTGCAGGGCCCATATATATAATAATTTTTTATTTTTTTTTGTATATATAGGGGCCCCGCTGCACTGCTGTGCCCGGGGGCCCAAGATGTTCTTAAGAGGGCCCTGACAATGTCCATGGCATTATAGCCTGTAGTATTATCTAATGTTGCTAATTTAACTTGATCAATAGCTGTCCTAAATATACCTGGCCAATTCTTTCCAGTAAAATACGTGGACATGGTTATTTTTAGGTATGTGCAATAGCACTGTACAACAGCTAGTAGACGATCCTAGCATGAATGATACATAGTTCCCGACCTCTCCAAGTTTCCTTTACCTTGTCACTTGTCACTGAGCACTGATCACAATAGCATACATGTATATTAACCGTGTGCTGACCTACATGGCGCACTGTGGAATAAGCCCATGCTTACTTTGCGTTTGAATTATGCGTGCAGCGTTTGGAGAACAAGTGGGTAAAGGGGAAATTGGGTTAATAGGTTCTATTAAACTGCCCTTGCTACAATTCCACAGGAATGGCATGTTCTACACTATTATTGTACATATTTAAACAAAAATGTAGGGTTTGCCAAAACATACAAGCAAACTACTAATTATAAAAAACCTGAAAGCACAAATGTTCCCTGGCGCATCATATACAATAAAAAAAACTATGAAAAGGAAAGAGTAGTAATACCCTGCAATCGGCACGACTTCCATTCACAATCCATTGTACAATCTACTATCCCTCATGCATTCATTTGATTGCCTTCCCCTATCTCCTTTTATTTAAGGCCAATTCACATTGATATAATGCATTCATAGAAGTTATATTGCATGTTTGTACATTCCATAGAGGATGTGGATGGACTTTGTAGCCTTATTAATCACTGATATATTGATTTGACATTGTCATACTTGCCAACCTATGGCAATTATGATCCGGGAGCTGCAGTGGGAAGGTGGACGTGCAGAGGGCGGGACTCTGAAAATCGCTTCATTTTGGCCCCACCCTGTGACGTAATGATGAAAAACGCTGCATTTTACAGCGGGGACGGGGCCAAACGCGGCGATTCCCGGTGAATCGCGGCTATTTGGACCAAATTCTGCCCGATGCGAGAGATTGCCATACTCTCCCGGGAGTCCGTGAGATTCCCCCGAAATGCGGGAGTCTCCCGGACATTCCGGGAGAGTTGGCAAGTATGCATTATGTGCACTCTGTTTATATTAATGACATGTATTTTACACCTCCACCATGTTTTTTATCAGGTTTGATTTTTATTTAAATTTTATATTTTGCAGCAAAATATAAACAATATTAAAAGGGGAAATGTGTAGGAAGAAGGAGATATGAAGGGATAGGGAATGGGGGGGGGGGGGGGGAATCCAATAGAATACAGAATTATAGGCAGTTCCTTTAGGCAACAAGAATATAAGATATATCCAACCAGATCACACTGTAAAGTACTGAAAATGTATAATCAGGTGCTAAACTATAAGAAAAAATAAAAAAGGCGTAAGCTGCAGCTAACACAAAACAGAGTACTGAGCCCTGAACAACAAAACAATATAAGAATAAATATCGAAAGCTCTGATATGCAGTAAAATATCTACTATTTATTCAAAATTCATATAGAAATGTTATTAATAAACCATGATCTTAACTGACATATTATTATATTGAATTAATTCAGAAGAGAACACCATATATATTATTATATAAGAGACCTTTGATTGGTTGTGCTTTCATTATGTATGATGTTAGAGTTAGTCAAATTGAAAAAAAAATAAAAAAAGTCATAAATTGTAATTGTGACGATTTAGATGAAGGCAGAATAAATTCCCCAATGTGACAGTTGACAATGTAGCCTCTAAGGAGGAACAAATTCATGGATCCCTGGATTAATCACCCACATAACGTCTTATTCTATTTATAATTACATATACAATTTGTTATAAGAAAGGCATCCAATCCATTTTTAAGGTCTGTTAGTGAATTTACCACCTCTAGTGGTAAGGAATTCCGCAATTACAGTAAAGATCCCTTCTTATGCTCATTATAAATCTTTCTTCCATTTGCAATTGATGAACCTTTGTCCTCTGCATGGTCCATGATTCAAAACATTCATTAGACAAATCGTCCAACTAACCTTGAATATACTGTATTTATAAGTATTATTAAGATAACTTCTAAGGTGCTTTTCTTCCAAAGCAAGCAACCCTATTTTATAGATCCTTTTTATAATTTAACCCTTCAGTTCCCTTTATTAAAGATTCTACCCACTTCTGAACCCTCTCAAATTTTCCTATTTCATTTCTACAGTGAGGTGCTCAAAACTATACCTTATGTTCAAGACGTGGTCTACCTTATACAATAGTAATACTATGTTTGCATCAAATACATTTATTTTTATACATGCATTTTATTCGTCTTTGTAACTACTGTCTGACACTTTGTAACTACTGTCTGACACTGTGTGCTGCTACTCTACTTTCTGTCACTAGTATCCCTAAGTTCCTTTCATCTCAGTTTCCCACAATTGTATTCCATTTAATATATAAGTAGCGTTGTTATCACAATGGCCTAGGTGCATGTCTGAGTTTACCATTTTGTCTCATCCTGTCTGTAACAAGTTTTTATCTTGCTTTGGGTTAATACCCTAAGGCTGGGTACACACTACAGAACATTTCTCCTGATGTGACATCCTTAAGATTTTGCCTGCTACAGAAAAACAAAAGTCCCGATCAGCATGCCGATTCATGTGTACACACTAAACATATTTTACACGATGTACCTTCAGATCTGTACTCTTCATCTGTCATAACCATCGGCTGAAAAGATTGTGACTCTGCATGCTCTATAGATCTATGGAAACTGCCAGTCGTGAGTACGTACACACTGCAGGATTGGAATGACATCGTTCCATCGTTGAACAAGATTTTAAGTTCGATTTAAAAATCAAATTAAACAATACGATGAGCTTTGGAACGATAATTGTTCATCGCTGGAGTGTGTGATATCTGGCCAAACGGTCATTTATCTGGTGATTGGCCCGATAATCTTCTGGCAGCCTTACATCGCTTAGTGTCATCAGTAAATATGGACACCGTAATTTCTATGCCACATGCAAAGTAATTTAAAAAAAAAAAAGAACAAGGCCCAATACTGATGATACACCACTAATAACTTTAGTCCAGTCTGATTGTGTTCCATTTATAAATACCTCATGTCTTCTATCCTTCAACCAGATCCATACTACTTCTCATAGACCTATTACTCTCATCTTATGTACCAGACTCTTAGGTCTAACAATATCGACAAACATTCAATATATCACTTCAATTGCATTATAAAGATCCAATTTGAAACTTCTCTCCTGAAAACAAAGGGGGCAATTCTATTACCATAGGGAACAGCTCCAGCGGCACAAGTCGAGCTCTAGAGGAATTTTAACATAAGAATTCTTTCCTGCTTTGTTTAACTTCAAGCAGATCATCTTATTGTTACTAATCCATATTAACATAGTAACATAGTTGATGAGGTTGAAAAAAGACACCAGTCCATCAAGTTCAACTTATTTTGAATCTCCTGCGATCCCCCACTTATATTTGAAATTGATCCAGCTTAAGCAACCGCCAATCTGTTTCAATCGGGAAAAATCCCCCCAGACCCAATACTGCAGTCCTATTTTGTCCCTATATCCACTACTATCCTTCATTTTAATTAATGGTCGTATCCCTGGATACACTTTTCCGCTAAAAATTTGTCTAACCCTTTCTTAAACATATCTATTGAATCTGCCTTTGCAACCTTCCCTGGCAGTGAATTCCATATCTTGACTACCCATACTGTAAAGAACCCCTTCCTTTGCTGGTTGTGAAATTTCCTCTCCCCTAACCTTAGGGGTGACCGCGTGTCCTGTGTATGGTCCTTGGGGTAAAAAGTTCCCATGAAAGTTCTCTGTATTGACCCTTAATGTATTTGTACATAGTAATCATATCTCCTCTTAGACGCCTCTTTTCTAAAGTAAACATGCCTAACTGGCTAACCTTTCCTCATAACTTAATGACTCCACACTCTTAGCCTCTCTCTGAACCCTTTCTAGTTCCAAAATATTTTTTTATAGAGTGGTGACCAGAACTGTACTCCATATTTAAGATGAGGTCTTACCAAAGATTTATACAGTGGCAAAATTACACTGTCTTTCCAATACTTTATTTGCCCTTGCAGCTGCTGCTTGGTATTGAGCACTATTGCTAAGTCTACTGTCTACGAGCACTCCCAAATCCTTTTCCATTATAAATTCCCCTTAATTAATTCCATTTAATTTATAGATTGTTTGTTTTTGATCCCTAAATGCATAACCTTACATTTATCTATGTTAAACCTCATATTCCATTTTGCCGCCCAATCCTTCAGTTTATTTAAGTCTCTCTGTAGAGAAGCTACATCTTGCTCTGATTTTATTACCTTACAGAGTTTAGTGTCATCTGCAGAAATGGAAACTTTACTCTCTAAACGATCACCAAGGTCATTAATAAATATATTAAAAAGGAGTGGCCCCAACACAGAACCTTGAGGTACTCCACTTAAGACTTTTGACCAATTAGAAAATGTTCCATTTATCACAACTCTCTGTTCCCTATTCTCTAACCAGTTCCCTTATTTTGTAAACCAACCTCTTGTGTGGCACTGTTTTAAAGTCCTTTGTAAATTCTAAGTAGACCACATCTACTGTGCTGCCCTGGTCCAAGTTCCTACTAACTTCCTCGTAGAAACTAATTAGATTAATTTGACATGACCTATCCCACATAAATCTATGCTGATTCCCACTAATAATCTTATTGTGCACCAAGTAATCCTGAATACTATCCCTTAATATACCTTACAATAGTTTCCCCACTATTGATGTCATTATTACAGGTCTATAATACCCTGGTTGTGATCTCGTCCCATTTTTAATATTCTTCAGTCGTCTTTGGACTTCTTCCTTTTCAGCCAAGTATTAATTAATGGCACTATTTCATTTCTGTTTTTATGTATTATTCCTCTCTAGTAAATACTGAAGAAAAGAAAGTGTTTAATACCTCTGCTTTTTCCTCACGTTACTCTCGAAAGTAACGCAGCCTGTGCACTATTACCATTACTATGGTAATGGTGCACATTATTACCGTTAGTACAGTCATTTTTAACTAAGGATGAGCGGACTCGGATTCCGCTAATCCGAGCCCACCCGAACAGTGCGGATCCGACAGGATCTGAGCACTGTTCGGGTACTTCTGGCCGCCAAAGGAATCCGAAACGAGGCTATGACATCCAAGTCTCGCGTCGGATCTCGCAAGTCTCGGATGTCATAAATTCTCACCTTGCGGCCGCCATCTTCATTTCGCCTGACATCAGGGAAGAGGGAGGATGTGTAGGGTAGTGGTGCTCTGTCCTTGCTGAGTCCAGTGGTGCTTTATGCTTGTTTCCAGTGCTCTGTCCTTGCTGAGTCCAGTGGTGCTTTTGTCCTGTGCTCTGTGCTGCTAAGTACAGTGGTGCTTTTGTCCTGTGCTTTGTTCTGCTAAGTGCATAGTTATTTTAAAAGTATTAAAAAATCTTAAAAAAAAAAAAAAATTATACAAAAATAATTTAAAAAAAAAATAAAAAAATAATTTAAAAAGTATAAAAAAAATTCTAGTGCTATATATTCTTGCAGTACAGAAACATTAGTGCCGCAATCTATAAAAAAATTGTTCACTGTTCTTGCAGTCCATAAACATAGTACTGCAATCTATAAAAAATTGTTCACTGTTCTTGCAGTCCAGAAACATTAGTACTGCAATCTCTAAAAAATTGTTCACTGCTCTTGCAGTCCAGAAACATTAGTACTGCAATCTATAAAAAATTGTTCACTGTTCTTGCAGTCCATAAACATTAGTACTGCAATCTATAAAAAATTGTTCACTGTTCTTGCAGTCCATAAACATAGTACTGCAATCTATAAAAAATTGTTCACTGTTCTTGCAGTCCATAAACATAGTACTGCAATCTATAAAAAATTGTTCACTGTTCTTGCAGTCCATAAACATAGTACTGCAATCTATAAAAAATTGTTCACTGTTCTTGCAGTCCAGAAACATTAATACTGCAATCTATAAAAAAAATGTCACTGTTCCAGCAGTATTAAAAAAATAGTACTGTAATACAACGTGTGCTGCATATAATGGAGTACCAAAATTTGGAGGATAAAGTAGGGAAAGATCAAGACCCACTTCCTTCCAATGCTGAACCTGCTGCCTCTAGTCATAACATAGACGATGAAATGCCATCAACGTCGTCTGCCAAGGGCGATGCACAATCTCCTAGTAGAGGGCATGTAAAATCCAAAAAGCCAAAGTTCACTAAAATTATCAAAAAAAGAAAATTGAAATCATCTGAGGAGAAACGTAAACTTGCCAATATGCCATTTACGACACAGAGTGGCAAGGAACTGCTTAGGCCATGGCCCGTGTTCATGACTAGTGGTTCAGCTTCACCCAAGGATCTAAGCCCTCCTCCTCCCCCTCCTCTAAAAAATTTAAGAGACTTAAGCTGTCATCAACAACACAGCAAACAACTCTGCCTTCTAAAGAGATGGCATCACAAATCCCCAAGGCGAGACCAAGGGTGTTGGTGGTTGCGAAGCCTGACCTTCCCATCACTGTACGGGAAGAGGTGGCTTCTTCCACCATTTGCAGTACGCCCTCTGCATATGCTGGAAGGATCACCAACAGTCCAGTTACAGATTTGGCTAATGAAGGTGTCAATGTTGTACACCGGGAGGAGGATATTGATGTAGCTTGCGCTGAGGAGGAACTTGACGAGGAGGATGCTGATGTGGTTATCATAAATGAGGCACCAGGGGGGGAAACAGTTGTTGTCCATGGGATGAAAAAGCCCATCATCATGCCTGCAGACCAAAAAAAGCACCTCTTCAGTCTGGAGTTATTTTTATCCCAATCCGGACAACAAATGTATGGCCATATGTAGCTTATGTAAAGCTCAAATAAGCAGGGGTAAGGATCTTGGTCACCTAGGGACATCCTCCCTTATACGTCACCTGAATAACCTTCATAGTTCAGTGATTAGTTCAGGAACTGGGGCTAGGACCGTCATCAGTCCAGGGACACCTAAATCCCTTGGTCCTGTTGGATACACACCACCAACACCCTCCTCGTCAACTTCCTTCACGATCTCCATCAGATTTAGTCCTGCAGGCCATGTCACCAGCCAGACTGAGTCCTCCTCAATCCGGGATTCATCCGAGGAATCCTGCAGCCGTACGCCTACTACTGCCACTGCTGCTGTTGCTGCTGGTAGTCGGTCATCTTCCCAGAGGGGAAGTCGTAAGAACACTACATCTTTCACCAAACAGTTGACCATCCAACAGTCGTTTGCCATGAGCACAAAGTACGACAGTAGTCACCCTATTGGAAAGCGGATAACTGCGGCTGTAACAGCTATGTTGGTGTTAGACGTCCATCCGGTGTCCGCCATCTGTGCAGTGGAATTTAGACAAGTTGATGGAGGTATTGAGGCCCCAGTACCAAATTGGGTACCGGGGCCACTCCACTACGCAGTCCAGAAATCTTAGTATCAGATATTAAACTACGTTCACTGTTCCTGCAGTGCAGAAATATTAGTATCAGATATTAAATTACGTTCACTGTTCCTGCTACATCAAAAAAGCATGAACATGCCCTGCCATCAACAAAAACAAGAGGTAGTGACGCGCTTGAACTCCACCCTCTATATGCTGCAGAGGATCGAGGAGCAGAAAATGGCCATTCAAGCCTACACAGCCACCTACGATGGGCCACGTGTTTGTGCCGCCCACTTATGTCACTTAGCTTAGACATCCAGCTACCTCGGTGCAACCTTTTGGCCTAAAAACAATATTGTGAGGTGTGAGGTGTTCAGAATAGACTGGAAATTAGTGGAAATGATTGTTATTGAATGTTATTGAGGTTAATAATAGCGTAGGAGTGAAAAAAAAAACCAAAAACTGGATTTTAGCACTTTTTATGCTTTTTTAAAAATAAATCAGAACCCAAAACCCTAAATCAGAACCAAAACCTTTCGTCTGGTGTTTTGGCAAAACAAATCAGAACCCA
Source organism: Mixophyes fleayi (assembly GCF_038048845.1). NCBI lineage: Eukaryota > Metazoa > Chordata > Amphibia > Anura > Limnodynastidae > Mixophyes > Mixophyes fleayi. Next base: position 131,786,738 of record NC_134405.1, read on the forward strand.
AAACCTCAAGCTAATCAGAACCCAAAACACAAAACACTAAAAGTGGCCGGTGCACACCCCTATTTTTAACGCTGATTTTTGCTCAAGGCTCGCTCCCCCCATAGAATCATATTTGTTAGAAATGACCAATCCCTCATGAAACTATACTAAAATTGTGTTACCAATTTATTTTCTACAATATATTTCAGAACCACTTCCCTTAAAATTCAAATAATTCAATTAATTTACCCACGACAGAAGTCAGGCTCACTGGTCTATAATTTCTTGGTTGTGATCTGTTTTCTGCCCTACTTGTTGTACTGACCCGTTTATGAGGGAGTCTATAATTATAAAACATATTGGTCTGCACTTCCTGTAGCACACGTGAGTGTATACCATCTGGGCCAAGTGCTTTATCTGCGGTAGTCCTGCAAAGGGTAATAACACACGTGCTTTATACAAGTGTAATGATCTGCAGCCAGATGCAATATACATCTATACAAAACACAGGCCTGTGATGTGCGGATACCGTACCATGTGGGACTGGTACAGGCATCACAAATTTACATACACATGCCCCCCAGGCTGAGGAAGTATTGGAGGATTGTCGTGGATCGGTCGGAAGTTTATACACACTGCACAACGGAAACGAGATTGGAACAAAAATATTTAACGGTACGACCAACCAAATGAGGCGACAATCGTCCATTTGGGCAGACTTTCAACGACTGTGTCGCTACACGCACTGACCCGACTTTTGAACGAGCGGTCGTATGTCGGCTGGTTGAGCCAATTATTGGACGAAAACCCTGTATAGTGTACCCAGCTTTAGGCATAACTGCACCTCCCTCTGTATTAGACAGGTCAAATTAAATGGTTAATGCTACACAACCTTGTCCCTTCTATTTTCCTTCTTTGTGAATACAGATGAAAAAAATATTCAATTTTCACTGCTAAAACGATTTGTCCTCATTTATAATTTAGTGGGCCAATATTACAAGATTTATTTTTCTTATTGTTTATGCACTTGAACAATGTTTTTTGGATAAGACTTGATATCTTTTGCAATCTGTTTTTCAGCTTCAGTCTATACTAACCTGATTTCCTTTTTATATATTTTGCCACATTCCTTGTATATCCATGATGAATTTTCAGTGCCATCAGTTTTAACAATATAAATGCTGTTATTATTACCTGCAATACTTTCTCATTTAACTGCATTGGTTGGCTTTTATTCCTAGAAATTCTGTTGCCATACACAATATGCTGATAACAGTATTTATTTAAAATAGTTTTTAAAAATAATAAATATAGTCTATGTTCTTTTATTTATGAACACACGTTCCCAGTCTACAAGCTTCCATTCTTCTCTGAGCTGATTCAGAATACATAGATACCTACTTATGAACCTCCAAAGAGGTTTAAATTGCTGCCTTTGCAAGTTTTACCCCTGTAGCTAATGCCATCTGCTGATAGAGTTAGCAGTTAAAACTTATGGGGAGAGCAGCACAAGGGAGGGATTTTGGGATCGTTCCCCTGCAGAGTTTATACTCCCACCATCGTAAATTCAGCCATGCTATTAAGGATCTTAACTTAAGAAACTTCTTATTTCAGTCTCCTGGACAAAACCATGTTACAATGCAAGGGGAGTAAATTAGGATTCTGTTTTGCACATAAGTTAAATACTGACTGTTTTTTCATGTAGCACACAAATACTTGATAGCTTATTTGTACACTGAAATTTAAAGTTGATATTTGTGTGCTACATGCAGGGCCGGACTGGGACTAAAAATCAGCCCTGGCATTTCAAGCATACAGGCCCATCTCTTTGATGAGCATGAAAAAACTGTGTGCCGCTAAGGGCATGGGGCGTGGTCAACATGGGGCATTGATACATACATTACATACATTATAATAAAACATTACATTTATCAGGCCCTCCCTATCATGCCACCCCTCCACCCCAGAAGCACATTACAACACCCCTAGTCCACTGTACTTATCTATGCTTCTGATGCTGCTGACATCCATCAGAGTGGGAACATCCTGTAGAGTGAGCAGGGAAACTCTTAGTCTCACAAGATTAATAAATCTCATGAGACTTAGAGCTCCTCTGCTTGCTCTACAGGCTGTGTCCTGTCCGGGAACTGGGAGTAACTATCCGCTCCCTCCTGCTAACCAGAGCTGGACTTAGTCTCAGGGGGCCCTAGGCACTTAAGACAGGGGGCTCCTATTATGTAATATGGTTATTAGACACATTTTCAACAAATACATAGGCAATACTGTGAGCACTACTGTTAGGTGCACACAGTTCTGCCTTCACAAGCAGTACAATGTGAAGTAGGACATACCTCCCAATTGTCCTTGCAGTCAGACCAAATCCTGACTAAGCGGGACAGTCACCCACCAAATTCAGGACAGTTGGCAGACTGTCCTGCTCTCTCTTACCCGTCTTGTCATTGTCACCACTTGTGGCTGCTGGTGTCTTTAGATCAGTTGCTGCTTGTCTGGATCCTGGAATGTTGGGGGCCCTATTTGGAAAAAAATGGGTACATGAAAGTTAGAAAACTCCAAACAGCACCGGTGTTAACTCAATATAGCACCCACGTTATAAAATTAAGCCTCACTCCAGCCCCAACATCATCATCATCATCATCATCATCATCATCATCATTTATTTATATAGCGCCACTAATTCCGCAGCGCTGTACAGAGAACTCATTCACATCAGTCCCTGCCCCATTGGAGCTTACAGTCTAAATTTCCTACTATAGACACACACTCACACACATACAGACAGAGAGGGAGAGACTAGGGTCAATTTTTTGATTGCAGCCAATTAACCTACCAGTATATTTTTTGGAGTGTGGGAGGAAACCGGAGCACCCGGAGGAAACCCACGCAAACACAGGGAGAACATACAAACTCCACACAGATAAGGCCATGGTCGGGAATCGAACTCATGACCCCAGTGCTGTGAGGCAGACGTGCTAACCACTACGCCACTCCAAACAACCTCAGCAAGAAATTAAATAGCATTTATGTTTAATAAAAATAACCATTTCCCACAAACATCCCAGGCATTAAATAATTCATAATCACATTTAATAATTAGACCTCATTTTCCCCAAACAGCCCCACATTCACTTAATAGCACACATTATAGTCATAAACTGTCCCCCACACACATTATAGTCATATACTGTCCCCCACACACATTAGCCATTTTTATTTTCCCCCTCCTACAGCCATTGCCCCCCCTGCAGACATTTTCAATCACCCCCTCTCCCCCCGCAGACATTTATTGCCCCTCTCCCCCCCGCAGACATTTATTGCCCCTCTCCCTCCCCCTGCACACATATTCCGTTTCTCTCCCCCCCCTGCACACATATTCCGTTTGTCTCCCCCCCTCCCTGCACACATACTGCGTTAGTCTCACCCCCCTCCCTGCACACATACTGCGTTTGTCTCTCCCCCCCCTCCACACATATTTCGTTTGTCTCCCCCCCTGCACACATATTCCGTTTGTCTCCCCCCCTCCCTCCACACATATTCCGTTTGTCTCCCCCCCTCCCTGCACACATATTCCATTTGTCTCCCCCCCTCCCTGCACACATACTGCGTTTGTCTCCCCCCCTCCCTGCACACATATTCCGTTTGTCTCCCCCCCTCCCTGCACACATACTGCGTTTGTCTCCCCCCCTCCCTGCACACATACTGCGTTTGTCTCCCCCCCTCCACACATACTACGTTTGTCTCCCCCCCTCCCTGCGCACATACTGCGTTTGTCTCCCCCCTCCCTGCACACATATTCGGTTTGTCTCCCCCCCCTCCCTGCACACATACTGCATTAGTGTCCCCCCCTCCACACATATTCCGTTTGTCTCCCCCCCTTCCCTGCACACATATTCCGTTTGTCTGCCCCCCTCCCTGCACACATACTGCGTTTGTCTCCCCCCCTCCCTGCACACATACTGCGTTGGTCCCCCCCATCCCTGCACACATACTGCGTTTGTCTCCCCCCATCCACACATATTCCGTTTGTCTCCCCCCCTCCCTCCCTGCACACATACTGCGTTCGTCTCCCCCCCTCCACACATATTCCGTTTGTCTCCCCCCCTCCCTGCACACATACTGCGTTTGTCTCCCCCCCTCCCTGCACACATATTCCGTTTGTCTCCCCCCCTTTCCTGCACACATACTGCGTTTGTCTCCCCCCTCCATACATATTCCGTTTGTCTCCTCCCCTCCCTCCCTGCACACATACTGCGTTTGTCTCCCCCCCTCTCCACACATATTCTGTTTGTCTCCCCCCCCTCCCTCCACACATACTGCGTTTGTCTCCCCCCCTCCACACATATTCCGTTTGTCTCCCCCCCTCCCTCCCTGCACACATACTGCATTAGTCTCCCCCCCCTCCCTGCACACATACTGCGTTTGTCTACCTCTCCTCCACACATATTTTATTTGTATCCCCCCCCTCCCTGCACACATACTGCGTTAGTCTCCCCCCCTCCCTGCACACATATTCCGTTTGTCTCCCCCCTTCCTTGCACACATACTGCGTTTGTCTCCCCCCCCTCCCTCCCTGCACACATATTCCGTTTGTCTCCCCCCCTCCCTTCACACATACTGCTTTTGTCTCCCCCCCCTCCCTGCACACATATTCTCTACACTTACCAAAGCACTGACAGCTGCCTCCACTGCAGCTAGTCCTACGCGGGAGCCGGGCCAGCGCACAGAGCCGTCATGACGTGACGTCATGACGGCTACACAAAAAAAATTTAAATTTTTTTTTTATTTAATCTAGGTATCGCAGGGACCGGACCGGCCCACACTGCCATCGGCCCTTCTGGCATTTGCCCTGGCTACATGAAAAAACAGTCAGTATTTAACTTATGTGCAAAACAGAAAACTAATTTGCACCCCTTGCATTGTAACATGGTTTTGTCCAGGAGACTGAAATAAGAAGTTTCTTAAGTTAAGATCCTTAATGAATCAGGCCCCTGATTACTGAATAGCTGAGACAGCAGTTCCAATAGCAACCTGTCCCAGCGAGTAATCTATAGTAAAGTGAATGCAATCACTTTACTATAGATTACTTACTAGGACAGGCTTCTATCAGAACTGCTGTCCCAGCTAATCAATTTTATTAAATTTCCACGTCAATTCTTTTCTTTTTATTGTGATAAGAAATTAAAATTATTGTGAGCAATTTGTGATTGTTCATAAATAGACCTCATAGTTTTTGTAGCTCTCGTTTAAAACATTTTATTGAAATTCAAGTTTTATGTTGTGATCACTGCTTCCTAAATGCCCCATCACATGTACACAAGGTGAATACATGTTCTGTTATACAGTACCAGCAATGGCCCCCCTCTAGTTGGATCTAAAATAGATAAAAATTGTCTTCATTTGCTAGAACCACTAGAAACAGTTTCATCATCCCATGTATATCTGGATAGTTAAAATCATCCATGGGGTTTACCACATTTACTCTGCTGCCCTATTAATTTGTAATAATAATTGCATTTTAGTACAAACGTTTCTGCTATAGGTAGCGTAAAAAATTGGAACCACCTGGGTAAATGAGGGAATCTAAGCATATTGAAAGCAGCGACTTTCACACAGGTATGGCTTATGCATTTATTAAGCAAATAACATCCCAGCATGGTCAGGGTATTAGTATACAAATGTTATACTGCCCTGGTTGCCAGGATCATGATACCAATGCATTAACTTAAAGTGCAAGATAAGATAGGCGAACAACTATAGGCATTGTCAATGTTAATCACTGGTTAATGGTAATGAGTATTCATCGTAACCTATGTTGCAGCATTTCTGCCCTAATGGGAGCGGTGTCTTCAGGATGTCATTGCTCCTATCCACATGTATCTACTGTGTTGTTACCCAGTAGATTGATGAGTATGACAGTAGTGTTCCTCTTAAGTATGGTGATCCTTATGCAGAAAATCAGGGTATTCCATTAGCATAGGTGGCGAATGGATGGTTGATAGTATATAGTTGGCAAGATTGTTTGGTAATGAGTATAATTTTGATGTAATCATCTATTGCTGTTTTGATTTCTTCTGTAATGGAGGAATTCACCAATAGAGAGTTCATAAGGCACCAAGAATATTGGGATAGCAGATGGTAAAGACTGCTGTGTGACCTGTCCAAGAAATGGAGTAGGAAAATGTAATATAAGGTGTGAGAGAGAAATGAACTAACAGTTGTTGAGTAAAAGATTAAAACTTTCTTTCTGAGCTCTTAATCGCCATGTTAAGTCACGAGTGACTGCTAGAGAAGGACATTTCTTGTAATAATGCTACGTTGGCATGCAGCTTTTTGCATGCAGAAAGAGCTAATGTGCACTTTTTGGGTGAATTTAAACCCATTTATGGTTATTAAGATGACTTTATAAGCCAGTGTGTGTGTATTTTTCGGAAGCTGTGGTTACACTATTGATGCTTTTTTACTTACGGGCTCTGACTGCTATGAGTTTTCCCAGCCTGAGGATGTTGTGGATGTCTCCTGGGTTTGAAAAGGAGAGGGGGAGGAAGAGAATTAGCAGTGTGAGTGCCCCTTGAGCTGACGTCCTTGTGTAACCTGGAGTTAAGCAGATAAGGGTTGTAAAAACATTGCAAAACGATAAGCTAAACACTTGGAAAGGTGTATGTTGTGGTAACATGGACTTATGTTGGGTGAGAATGGGAGGAAGTAGGGCCTTCACACCCAGGGATGGACTTTGTCTTAGGCATGGATACATAAAACAAACAGGTGCAAATGAATAACAATAGCAACAATAATATTTGATCATACCAAGGAAGTGTGGGAACTGGTCTTACACAGTGAGGGCAAAATTATTGGAGTTATGAGCTAGCTTACATGCATGAAAGAAAAGCATGGAAGAAAAGCTGAACTCTAAGTTCTTGGCATCCCATAAGACAGTGTGAACTTTTGGTTCTGGTGGATAACCCAACAAATGCAAATTCATAACATTTTGCAATATTAACATTTCAACATGGCAAAGTAATCAAGCATAGTAACCTGGTCTTGCATAGTTGCCCATATCCACTGCAGGGGCTGTCCACGGCCGGCTGAATCATGGCAGGGGGTTGAGTAGTTTCAGCTTCAACTGACAATTGTTTGTGGTTTTTTTCAGATTGAGGTTGCCTTTAAGGGGTGAATAATTGTCAGAGGCATACATCCATTTCTGATGCTGACCAAGCCACTGCCGAGATTCTATTGCTTTTATTTCTACCTTAATGTAATTTCACACATGCTGACTAAGACTCTAGAAGAATTATTTATTTGTTTTGGCAGACCAGTGTTAAAATATAGTAATAAGTATAATCATAATCATAATACTTTTTATTTATGTTTAAAAGCTACACCGTGAATTACAGCTAATTTATTTCATTAATTGAAACATAATTCACAAATAATCCAATTTGCATAACATCAACCTTTTTTTTTTCATTTTCTTTTTGCTATCATAAATTCTTGTGCCATATCCAGCATCACGACAAACTGGTTGGTAATCACTGATGTGCAATAATAGAAATACCAACACGATGTGTGTTAAATGCGCCTCTATATAAGCCAAAGTTCATAAATCCAACCTTGTCTGTAATTACATGATGTTCATGCGTGCACTCAATACTTGGATGCAAGCCTGTAGAAGAAGCAGGTGCATTGGGAAATCTCTGATACCAACATCCATCAGCTGACTCCTTTCACTTTATGCAGGCAGCTGCTGACCATCCCTTACACTCACATCAGTATTCAGTATGCTAGCTCTTCCTGCTTGAATATAATGGATGTAATTACATTACTGGACATGTAGCCCTATGTTTGTAAATTTGATGGCTCTATTTTGCACATAACATGAATGTGTGTAACACATAGCTGGAAAAGAACAATTTTATCTTTTGGCAGATTTTGGGTGACACAGTGGTCTCATAATCAGATTGGGTTCATGGTGTAGCAGGCAATGTTTTCATTCTGACACAAAGCTATATAGTGTATTGAAGTCAATTTAGGTTGCATGTAAAGAGGAGTTTTGGGAGAATAGATTTAAAACAATTAAATGTAAGGTTATACATTTGAGGATTAAGATTAAGTGTAATTGTGCAAAAAATCACAACAGCCAATCAGACATTTGCTTTTTATTCTCAGTAAATTGGCCAAAGCTTATTAGTTGCTGTTTTTCCACATTTGGAAACCATTAGCAAATGACCCCATCAAGTCATCTGAGGAAGGCATGCTGTACTGTACTGCATACTGTACTTTTTCCTCAGTACAAAACCTTTGTGAGTCCCATATTTAATATTGTATACGGTATAAAGAACCAATTACGAAAATGGAATGGTGGTGGATCTGGTAAAAAGTACAAAGACATGAAGCAAAGTTTGTTAAAGGTATGGTGAATCCTAATTACACTGAATGATTAGAAAACAGAACAATGAGTGGCATCTATACAAGACAACTATGTATAATTTTTACATTGTTTTCTGTTGTTCATAATTGCAACACTGTCGGTTATAGGTATTTGGGAGATGCTTGATGGAGGAAACAAAACACTGTACCATATACACCATGCTGCTATGCGAGGGGTAGAAATGCATTTTTTACATGCAGCTGAAATACGGGACAGCTCTATTTTTACCATGTGATTTACAGTTGAGCTAGGATACGCCCCCTTCCAAACTTAAATCTGTCTGCATATTTTACATTTCTCCCCCTTCTCCCTGCAGTGCCACTTGATTTTGGATTTATTCCTAAACATGCCCAGCATTAATTTAGTGGGTTATAATGGTATACCCTTGCTAAGAACCAGTGACATCATTGAGGCACTGCCTGATTAATACTAATGAAGCCTGACTTACAGCCATCGGGTACTGGTGAAACAAGAAGCAGGTAACGCACTGTTAAAAAGAACTGAATAAAAGTTCACAACAAAAGTAAAAGTATTTAGCTTTATTGCCCTATGCTCCACCCCCCCCCCCCCCATTTAGCAGCTTTTTTATAGAGAATAGGGTAGCGCAAGAGCTGTATGCATATAAACAAAGAGCAATAGCAAAAAGAAACATAGTAGTGTAGTGATAAGATTGATAATTTATTTGGTGTGTTTGTGATAAATCCCCAGTTAACTATCCGCATGACTGCTATATTCTGTTTACAACTCTTTCCTAGTGAATTGACAGAGTACATTCTCAGATATTTTCAGCCCAGAAAATGGATTGCTCTCCTAGGCTTCACTGTTTTGCACAGTGCACCAAGGTGTGTGCCTATTCTTGTCTCTTCGGCGAGATCTCCACAAACTATAGATGTACATTGGCGTGTGGGAAATATGAAAGGCGCAAAAGTGTCATTGTCTCATCACATCTCCTACCACTTCAGTAACACCCATTTTTTTTTTTTTTAAACTATTTATTTTGAGAAATCGCAATGATATACAGATACGAGTCAACAAATTAGTGCATTGCGGAAGTAGAAAAAAAACCCAAAACAAAACAGGAGGCAAAGCAAGACATGAATAAATAACAATGTAACAGAAAATTAAGTAATGGATATGTAAGACATCAACAGAATGCCATTGAGGAAACAGTAAGTATACCATTGTTACTCAGGATATTCAAACATCAATAACATTTTATAATAGTATAGAGGGGGATAAGGGAGGGGGGGGGGGCACTGGTCGTCACCTAAAGAAAATAGATAAATAATAAAAATAAAAAGAGAACATTCTTCCCTTTATCTTATTTATTTTTTTTCCAATAAAAGAAGTTCAGGAGAGAGTATTACCTGGGTATTTGGGACAGGGGTAACCGCTTCAGGAGTCAGGTCCCCTATGCCCATCACTTAACAGGAAGGAGTAGGTGCAGGAGCTAAGGGGTTATAAGTAAAGCCAAGGAGCCCAAATCTGGTGGAATTTATCGTCCTTATCGTGGAGGTGGTATGTAATCCGTTCCATCCGTGCAATGAACCAAATATAGGATCGCAGAGCCGCCATAGTGGGGGGTTCAACTTGTTTCCATGACTTAGCTACTAGGCAACGTGCAGCTGCAAGGACATGGGATGCCAATTTCGCAGACTGTCTATCATCATCAATCAGAGGGTAACAGAGAAGAAAAGACCATGGGTCTTTCCGGACGGGGCACGGAAGGAGGGAGGAGAGGAGGGCCCTAACTCGGTCCCAAAAGGAGGATATTTTAGGACAGGACCACCAGATATGTAAGAAAGAACCCATCTGGCCACAACCCCGCCAGCATAATGGAGAACTAGAGGGGAACATTTTAGTAAGTTTGTCAGGGGTGTAGTACCATCTATAGTATATTTTATAAGCGTTCTCCTTAACTAAAGTGGAAATAGAACTGGTGGCAACCTGTTCCCTTATGGTTACCCAGCAATCCTCCTCTGGGGGGGGACCCAGGTCCCTCTCCCACTCCCTCTCATGCCTACCGCCCGAAGGTAAAAGTACATCAAGAATAAGGCTATAGATATAGGAAATCGTGCCCCTACCCGAAGGTGAGGAGAGACATAAAGTTTCAAAGGGGGAAGCACGAGAGGGGGAAGGAGTCCCCCCGAGGAGAGAGCCCACAAAGTGCCGTAACTGGAAATACTCATAGAATTTAGGATGGAGACTTGGGAATTTAGAGCGCAGATCATCCCAGGAGATAAAGGCACCATGAAGTATTAGATCCCCTGCAAATCGAACACCTGCAGAGACCCAGGGACTATAGAAGGCAGAGGAGAGCCCAGGAGGAAAGGCAGGGTTACCCCAAAGAGGTAGGACAGGAAAAGAGGATATCGGGATTTTGAGATGGGGTCGGCAGGTCTCCCAGATCGTAGCTGAAAATAATAAGGTGGGGCATCGGCCGGTAAGGGGAGATCTAGCTTGTTTTGAGAGACCCCAAATACAAGAAAGAACTGGAAATTTAAGATAGGCGGATTCAATGTCGACCCACGACAATTTCGCAGGGGGTGCAAAGGAGGCTACAATATGGCTCAGGTGAGCCGCCCAATAGTAAATTTTCAAATCCGGGAAACCCCTACCACCACTTCTGGTGGGTCTCTTTAAGAGAGCCAGCTTAATCCTGGGAGACCGACCGTTCCAGACAAATCTAGAGAGACATTTTTGGAGAGATGAAAGATCCGAAAGGGGGACTCTAACAGGAAGGGTCTGAAAGAAATAAAGAAGCTTAGGAAGGAGGTTCATCTTGACAGAAATGATCCTGCCCAGCCACGAGATGATCAATGAGCGCCAGGAGAAAAGTTCTGATTTGATTTTAGCAAAGAGGCCCGGGTAGTTCTCCCGATACAGAGAGTCGTAGGAGTCGGTAACAAAAATACCTAAGTATTTAATTTTCTTTCTTTGCCACCGAAAGTTAAAACGGGAGGTGAGTGCCAGTCCCTCCAGGGAGGGGATATTAAGGAGGAGGGCTTCCGATTTTGCAATATTAATTTTGTAACCTGAAAGGTGCCCATAATGGTGTAAGATGTTGAAGAGTCCGGGAAGCGACTCCCCTGGCTGCTGGAGAGTCAACAGGACATCCGCAAAGAGAGAGAGCTTACTCTCTAAGTCCCCCGTTCGCACACCCCGTATATCTGGACAGGCCCGGATAGAGGCAGCAAGAGGTTCTATAACGAGGGCAAAGATGAGAGGGGACAGAGGACAACCTTGGCGGGTTCCGTTGGATATAGTAATAAGGTCTGAGGGAGAGCCGTTGATCATAACTCTTGCAGTGGGTCGAGAATATAAGGCTTGAATACCAGTAAGGAGGCTACCGGAGATGCCAAACGCCAACAAGGCTCGGGACATAAAGCTCCAAGAGATCCTGTCAAAAGCCTTCTCGGCATCGAGGGAGAGAATGATAGCTGGATCCTCCCTGGTATTAATGATATGAATCAGATCAATGACTCTCCTGGTATTGTCTCTGGCCTGACGGCCCGGTATGAAGCCAACCTGATCGTAGTGTACAAGGGAGGGGAGGACCGAATTTAATCTATTAGCCAAAATTTTAGCATATAATTTAACATCTGTATTGAGTAGGGAGATAGGGCGATAACTAGCGCAGTCATGAACATCTTTACCCTCTTTATGAATGACCGAGATCCGAGCCTCCAAAGAATCCCTGGACCAAGAACCTCCAGTCATGATTGAGTTGAAGAGGGTGTGCAAACGAGGGACCAAAAGCCCAGCAAACCTCTTATAGTAGACAGCCGTGAAGCCATCAGGCCCCGGAGCCTTTCCAGATTTCTGGGACTTTATAGTCTGTACAATCTCCTCCTTAGTAATCTCATCCCCCAGTAGAGTACTAGCCTGTGGAGAGAGTTTTGGAAGCTTGGCAGAAGAAAGAAAAGACTCAATCAACTGTGAGTGTTGCTGGGATACCAAGGGGTCAGAGGGTTGGGGAAGGTTGTAAAGTTTGGTGTAGTACGATTGGAAGGCGGCACGTATCCGCTGAGGGTCATAGTGTAAAACCCCGTCTGAGTCCCTGATAGCAAGGAGATTCCGGGCCGCTATCTTAGCTCTGAGTTTGGTGGCCAGTAATCTATCGGCCTTATCGCCCTTTTCATAAAAGCGCTGATTGAGCCACTTCAGTTTAGTAGCAACCTGGTGGGATAATAAGAGATTTAATTCACCTCGCACAGAAGCAATTTCCTGGAGAACCAAGGGATCAGGGTTCAATTTGTGACGTTGCTCTAGAGCTCTCAGCGAGTCCGTCAGTTGGATAGTTTTAGCCAGGCGAAGTCGCTTAGTCCGAGATGCTAGAGCAATAAGATGACCCCGTATTACCGCCTTATGGGCGTCCCAAAGAGTCATAGGGGAGATATCAGGGGTGTCGTTCGTCTCAAAGTATTCAGAGAGAAGAGATTGAAGGTGAGTAATAGTATCTTTATCATGTAGGAGTGACTCATTAATTCTCCAGGTTGCTTTAGGAGGACGGTGGGCAAGGCCGGTAAGTACAGCGGAGACAGGGGCATGGTCCGACCAGGTGACAGGAAAGATCTGGGAAGAGCTAAGTTTAAGAGTGAGGTCGTGGCTGAGCAGGATCATATCAATCCTAGAGTAAGTGGTATGGGGAGAAGAGAAGAAGGTATAGTCCCTGGCCAAGGGGTCTAGTATTCTCCATGAATCATATAAGTTGTGGAGTTTCAGAAAAGCCTGTAAGGCAGCAGTAGTGTGAGCATCTCTCCTCGGGGAAGAAGAGGAGGAGACCGAGGAGCGATCTATAGTCGGAGCTAATACAGCATTGAAGTCACCAGCGACAATAAGTTCACCCTGGCGAACACGCGCTAACAGAGAGCCCAATTTCTTGAAGAATTTATGCTGGCCGGTGTTGGGTGCATAGAGATTCACTAGAGTGCAGGGGAGATTATTTAGAGTGCCTATGAGAATAAGGAATCTACCTTCTTTATCCTTATGGCAGTCGTGGAGTTCAAAAATTAAGTGGCGTGCAAACAAAATTGCTACTCCTCGCTTTTTCTGCCTATGGTCACAGGCATGGTATGTCAGGGGGAATTTTTGGGAACGAAGCTCGGGGTGGAGGTGGTTGACAAAATGTGTTTCTTGTAGAAATATCAGGTCTCCTTTAAGGGACTTGAGAGACGAATGGAGCTTAGCCCGTTTCTGAGGGGAGTTGAGGCCCTTGACATTATAGGAAATAAGGTTAAGGGTCATAGGTAGGTCAATGGGGAGAGCGCTAGAGACCATAAGAGGGAAGAAATATCAGGGAGGAGAAGAAAGAAAGAAGTAAACACAGGGAATGACTTGGTAGGTGACGACCAGTGAGCAGAAGGGATGGAGGACCAGGGGTTAAGGGTATAAAGGGACCGACATAGCGGACCAAAGTCCACTTGTCGCAAGTGCTGGTGAGGGATAGGACATGATGGAGAAGCCATCAAGGGGACCAGCATAGAGCCTTAGGCTCTAAGGGGGGTGGTGAGCTAGGAGCAACCAGAAAACAGAGGGCCGGGGGACCAAAGAGGAGATCCCGAGTGACCAACTTAGTGTGTTTGACCTATGGAGAGGGAGGGGAGAGAAGAAAGCAGGGGGGAATTACTGAACCCTAAGGTAAAGTAGGGTAATGGGAAATCAAGGGGAAGACCCATCCAAAGAAATATTCACCAGCAGAAAACATATAATGTGAAATAGCAAGTAATTCAATAACAAGAGCTACATCCTAGTGGCCCCATGAGGAGTCACCGGATATGGCCCGATATAAAAGCAATATAGAGAGATTCAAATAGACAACATAACGGCCGTAAATACAGCATAGAAAGAATTAAACAAATTAAAACAAAACATCACAGTTACTTATCGGTGGCAAAGGCAGGAGCTGTAGTCTGTGCATCGTCAGAACTTCATCACACCTAGAAGAAAAAGTAAAGAGCAACAACCCGCCTTCTCTGGAAGCAGACTAAAACAAGACAGCAGACAGTGGAAGGCATTACAGTATCAGGAGGAAACATTATAGTTTCAGTCCAGTAGAAATGAAGGACGAAGGCGGCTGGAGACGTGACTGCCTTGAAGTCTATGTCCAGTTGTAAGACTATTCCAGGCAGCTGCGAGGACCACATCGGATCCTGTAGAGGAAAGTGCGTCCGCACTTTGAAGAAGGTGCAGGAACCAGAAAATGCTGGTCAGGGGTCCGTAGATTGCGGCTTAGAATGGCGAGGGACAGTTGACCAGTCTCTACGGGGAAGCCGCTGGGCTCTCGGTGTGGAGGGTCCCGCAACATTAGGGGCCTGAGAAGCTTCCGGAGGAGCATTTTGGTTTAGGCCAATCTTTCGTAGAAGGTCCTGCGCCTCGCCTAGACTTCTAGCTGATAGTTGTTGGTTTTGGTACCAAAGATAGAGACGAAATGGGAACCCCCAGCGATATCTGATGTTGTTCTCCCTGAGGATTGAAGTAACAGGCTGGAGTTCTCGCCTCCGGGATAAAGTGGTGGGAGAGAGGTCTTGGAAAATTTGGAGGGTATGCCCTTCATAAGATAAAGAAGGAAGCTTTCTAGCAGCTTGTGAGACAGCTTCTTTGGTCGAAAAGTAGTGGAAGCGGAGGATAACGTCTCTAGGTGCCGATTGGTCAGGTGGACGGGGTTTAAGGGCTCTGTGAGCTCTATCCAGCAAGAGTTGGTCTTCCGAGACTTCCGGAGCAAGCTGGGAGAAAAGTTTCCGGAGATAGGGGTCTAGGTGTACAGGTTCAACAGACTCTGGAACGCCTTTAATTCGGAGGTTGTTTCTCCGGGCTCTATTGTCCATATCTTCTTGGCGCTCGTGGATAGTATTGAGCTCCTGGCGGACTTGAGAAAGGTCTTCAGTCGTGGATTCCTGAAATGAGATGATGTCATCCATTTTCCTTTCAATATGGTCCGTACGAGAACCCAGCGAGGACACCTCTGACCTCAGACTATGAAGAGCGTGCTGAACTTCAGCGTGGACTGATGACCGAAGCTCTTTCATTTCCTTTATCAAAGAGAGAAAGTCTTTTTTGGTAACTGGAGCAGACACATCTTCGTCAGAGTCCGAGTCCTCTTGGGAGTGAAGAGAAGCTGTTTGTTCTGTTCCAGAGACTGAGGAGGTCTTATTAGGGTAATATTGGGAGATACTCTTAGAGTGGGTTTTTTTATTTTTCGGCATAATTACATACAGTAGGGTCAGAGATGAAGGATTCGGGAAAGGTAGGTCAAATACAGCAATTTTCAGGACAGGAAATTCGATCAGAAAAGGCCACTCGGGAACGAGATACCAGCTACATCACAGAAGCATAACAGTAGAGGACCCCGGCCATCCGCATTAAGCCAGGCTGGAAGCTAGAACATATGTACAAGCTCTTGTATGGTCCTTGAGGTTTAACTGGTGGCACAGGGCCCACTCACTGACCTACTAATCCTGACCAGCAGCGATCACAGCAGGTCGCGGGGGACCACTTCCGGGGGTACAAGGTCCAGCAAAAGGTCGTTGCGTGGGGATGAAGTACTCAGGTCAGAAGAGGCCCTCAGAGAGCTCCGAGGATGGCACGGACACCACTGACAATCTTGTATGCCCCAGCAGCTTTTGTTCCCATATACAGGGGGATATATCCAATTACCCAATTGAAATGGAACAGTATTGAAAATAACAGCAGATGTATCTTCAGTGCAGAAGAGAAAAAGGAACCAGCAGGATATTCAGTTTAAAAAGATTAATATTAACAGGTTACCACTGGGTGGCAGTAGAGCACTGCGCTGCTGATACTAGGAACAATCTGGTTGGGCCAATTTGATTGACAGATTCGATTGCAGTAGGAGTCGTGGACATTGAGTAGGACAATCAGAAGCCTGCGTGAGAGACAGGGCAGGGTTTTTTAGTGCCCCAAGCCTCGCTGTAATGAACTACAGCGCTTCAGAGACAATCTCTTTCAGACCCTGTACCAGCGGTGAACCGGAAGTGCGGGACCGAGACTTCCGGTTTTTCCGGCAGCGGTGAAAGGGTCTCCTCCTGAGAGCCTCAGCCAGGCGGGGAAAGGCGGGGAAAGGAGTCAGGCGTAGCGGGGACCAGATAAGGATCTGGGGGATGCAGGCAGATGCTCCGCTGCGAGTGGGGAGGGGGACCTCAGGTCCAGACTCACCCGGTTTGCGGCCTCCGGCGCTGCGGGTAGGAGATGAAGGACCTCGGTCAGTCTGTGGCTGGTGTTGCTGGGCAGGTAGCCTCCAGGAGTCCTGGCGCGTCTGGACACTCGGCCAAGGGGTAGGCCACAGCAGATCACGGGACCAGAGTACCGCCGGCTTCCAGGGGACACAGGCCTGTCGCAGGGACCGTTCAAACGTGTAGGAGGTAATGGCGCTGGGATGTCGGAGGATCTATGGGGCACTGGTGACCCAGGTGGGAGCCAAGTGGGGAGAAAATGCCACCAAAAATCAGTTTTTAAGGGCTCTGGGACCGGAGCTCTCCTGAAGCACGTCCAAGTAGCATGGAGTCCAAGCCACGCCCCCCAGTAACACCCATTTTTAATAAAGAAAAATGTTTACTTTTCCTCCAAAAAATACTGTCTTGTTTACGGTATTCAGCAATCATGAGAGTGAGGGCACATCATTCTTTTTTTCCATGTGGCAATTTAGTGTGTGAAGCTTTTTATTTTTACATTGCTTCTGCAAAAAGCTCCTCCACCAAAGAGCCACATGGAGGCGCAACATGGGCCTGATTAAAATGAAAGAATTAGGCCTGAACACCGCCAGCTTTGAGCTGGTTCAAATCCTTTTGCAAATGGTTATGTGTCCCCTTCACAGGGAGGAATGATCCTTATTTCAATAATCGTCTCCTCAAATATAAATGTAGTTTTTGCACTGCTCCACAAAACTGCTGCACTCACTCTGTACTTTGCAAACAATTCCCCCCACTCTGCCCCTACTCCTCCTCTCAGCCTGTGCCACCATCCTGCTGTGCAAACCTGTGTACTTCGGAGAATATCTGAGCGCACTTGTGCAAATCACGGCTCACAATGGCTGCACATTACATGTTTAGTGCTTCATAAAAGACTTTTTGCCAGTAACTAGGACACTTTCACTACCACATATTAATCTGTAATTAGTCAGTAATTATAATTTTTTGACCAGTAATCAGCATCCTTTGGCCACGCCATAGGTTTTTTATTTTCACTTAATTTTCCTAAAACATTTCTATTTGTTTTTCACTTGACTTTTGTTAGTTGCAAGGTCATATTTAAGGTGTAAAAGATCTAACATGATTTATCTTCAGGAATTCAGGTTTTACATCACAATTTCAATGCGGGTGTATATACTTTTTATATCCACCCTATAATGTTTGTCTACTATATACAACCTGCAGAGGGAATGAAGGGCAGTCAGAGTAAGCAGGGCTGCCAAGAGGAATTCAGGTCCCCGGTACAACAACTTCATGGGGCCCCCCCTTATAGTTGAGCATGGCAAAAAAAATTGTGCCGCTGCGTAGCAAAGGTGGCAGTGTTCATACGATTGGGGGCATGGCTATGTACCATTGGGGCGTAGCTAGCGGGTGAAAAGCGCTAGGCCACCTTCTACAGAAATGAAACCTGCATTGTTGTGTATACCATTGGCACAAGGGTGCAGTGCCTGCTCGCCGGAGCATGGCATATGTCCCAGCACTCCTGACTTTCAGGACATCTAGCACCAAAGTGTAGTATATAAAGAATGCAGTGTGTACATAAAGAGTACACAGTCTTGGCCTGGCACTTACATAGGGTAGAACACTCACCAAAATTGGGATTGTCCCACTAGAATTACAACATTTCACAGACTGTCCTGCTCTCTCCTAACTGTTCTTGTCACTTTCACCACCTGTGGCTGCTGGTTTTTTTTTGTTGCGGCTTGTCTGGATCCTGGAATGTTGGGAGCCCTATTTGGAAAAGAAAAATGGGTACATTTAGAAAATTCAAATCAGCCCCGGCGTTAAATCAATAGCACCCACGAGTAATAATTAGGTCTTCCTCCAGCCCAAACATTAAAATAATAGTATTCCCATTTAATAAATAAACCTATTTTTCTTCCTGCAAAAAGCCCCAGCAATAAATTAATAGTATTTTCCCACCTTCATCACTCTGTGCCATGCTGCCCTCCCCTCATCACACTGTGCCATGCTGCTCCCCCCTTCATCACACTGTGCCATGTTGCTCCCCTATCCTTCATCACTGTGCCATGCTGCTTCCCCCTACTCCTTCATCACTCTGCCATGCTCCTCCTCCCAACTCCTTCATCTCTGTGCCATGCTGCACCCCCCCACTCCTTCATCACTCTACCATGCTGCTCTCCCCTCTCCTTCATCACTGTGCTATGCTGCTCCCCTCCTTCTTCTTCACTGTGGCATGCTACCCCCACCTCACTCCTTCACCACTGTGCCATGCTGCCCCCCTCCTCCTCTCCTTCATCACTTGGTGCCTTTTTCTCTCTCTCCCCCCCCCCACCCCTCTCCTTCATCACTCGGTTTTCGTTTTTCTTCTTTTTGCCTCCGTTCCTTTACTTACCTTTTGTATCGGCTTTCTTCATCTCTTTTATTTTCTTCTCTTCTGTCTTGGCCCTCTTTGCGCCGCTCCTCACTGAATGTTGGGCATGAATGGAGCAAAGAGGAAGGAAGAGGGACCCGGCGCTACGATCACATGACGTGAGTATTTGTTTTTTGTTGTTGTTTTTAAATACTCTGCTCCCCCCCACCAACATAGGGGGCAGAGCCACCCACCTCCACCCCCTGCAAAAAAATAATAAAATACAAAAAAGAAAAATATAAAACAAGTTATAAAAAGAAAAAAAGGTCGGCATTGAGGGCCTGGGCCGGACCCACGGGCAGGTCCTGGCCCAGATAATTAGTACCCACCCCCCCTGAGAGTAAGCCCTCACCAAGCGACCCCTGTTCATGGAATACAAGGCAGCAGAGTCCATATAGTGACCAAACACTTTTGTACCAGCAGGGCCACCTTCAGAAGAGTCAAGGCTCTCTAAAACCAATTTATCTGAGCCCCCCAGCTCTGTGCAGCCCACCTAGAACATAGTAACAGCAAAGTAATATTGTCATTAAATGCTTTCCCCTTATAATCTGCATTTCTCTTCAACAGGAGGACATCAAACCTGACACTGCAATGGATGCAGCCAGCAGAGACACACCCATTGTCAATCTGTAATAACATAGATAGATAGCCTGTGCATGATAATAATGCAATCAAAATTGTCAAGATAACAAGATTCTGGGCGTGGCAGAAAATCCTGGTTGAACATTACCTCAGTTAACCTTTGTGTGCAGTCAGCTGCCAACCACTGCAATGGAGCTGAAAATTATCTGAATTCAGGCTCGTCTTTTTTGACTACCCATGTGTGCGACCAAATTGAATGATAATTTTGTCGTTTGACCGATCAGTCCATTTGTGATTAGCTTTAAACTCACATGTCTATCTGATAAACTGGCTGTTATGCAACACAGGATGGAGATTAGCTGGACAGTAGTAGTAGAACAACGAGCTGGCTGGGAGCAATAAACAGGCTTTATAAAGTAACTGCTGGGAATGGGCCTCACTCAGTAGATAACAGTTCCCAACAAAGAGATATACACCGGAATCATATAAAAGATGATGTCAGCAGATAAAGATCATTTGGCCAATTTACTTAATTCTTCAATTTAATATATTTGTGTTAGTCCCAAGTCTATCTGTGTCAGGCTTTTAAAAAAGATAATATGCATTTAAGTGAGACTGTCCTAATTTTTAGACATTTATTTAGTTTAACATACAGGCATCAATGTAACAAAACAAGAACTCATAGTAATGCAGACAAATTTATGTAGCATTTATGACACGTATATGGGAATTTAGGGCCAAGTCCCATTGAGTCCTCTTGTTCTACCATACTGCCATTCTGTTTTTCAATTAAATCTCTTATATTGAAAAACACACGCCTGTCTGGTTACAGAAATCGGAATCACAATCTCAGCATGGTAGAAATACAATTCAGTACAAAGATTGAGCTTGAGCAGAAGAACACATGTAACACCCAGGTTTCACTAGAGCATAAATGTAACCCGTGGGTATGTCTGGTGATTCGAGAGATGATGGGGGCTTGGAAATGGAGATCCTTACTGCGGGAAGGGAAGGGTGTGTGGTGGGAAGGGACGGGGGTAGGAGGAAGGATGTAAATCAGTGATGAAGCCCGCAAGCCACAGGATGGCAGAATTCACAAAGTTGTGATCAGCAAAGACTTCACATTTTTTCAGTCTTTTCAGTTTCATATATGGTTTATATGGATAAACGCCTCAATTCACTCAATGCTGAAGCAGTGGTTGTCATGCCTTTTAAAACAAGTATGTCAATGTCACATTGTTGATTCTATATATCTTTATGTTTCACATCATACAAACTATGGGTACAAACTATAATACAATTTCTCCCGATGCGATAACCGAAGCGATTTTACCAGCAATTCAAAAAAAATCCTGATCAGCATGTAGATACCTGAAACACATTTTACACGATGCACCTTCAGATCTGTGCTTAAAAGATCGTGACTCTGCACACTCCATGGACTCTGTCGGTCGTCAGTGCTTACACACTGCAGAACTGGAACGACATCATTCCATCGTTGAACAAGATTTTTTGTTTGCTTTAATAATCAAATCAAACGACACAATGTGCTTTGGAACGATAATTGTTCATCATTGCAGCGTATACACTATTGAAATATAGGGCCGAACAGTTGTTTATCATTTGATGGCTGTGCCCCTTCTCCATCACACTGTGCCCCTTCTCCATCACACTGTGCCCTTTACATATCATGCTGTGCCCCTGGTCCCCTTCTGTATCATGCTGTGCCCCTCAGTGTCGGACTGGGGCATGAAGGGCCCACCGGGGGACTGCAACACTTGTTTCTGGTGATCAGTTTGTTAGCTGTCCCACAGTGCACTTTCTCCGCCACCAAGTTCTTTATATATAATAAACTGTTACCTATTTTTGCCACGTATATAGTTTCTGTGTCTTTATTTTAGTTAAGTATGGTAATACAAGGTATAGTAAAGGTAAGAAAAAGGCATCCAGTATATGTGGTTTATGGGCTATACTGCAGGTCTCAGGGTTTCTACATTCAGTGATCCTGTACATGCAAAGAAAAGGGTACAAGACATTTTGAAAAGTTTGAATTGCTTTATTAAAGTATTAATAGGGAGAATGTGTTAAATGTAGGTGTACCTTAAACATGATGTTCTCTCTAAGACACAGGAGACAGAACTCAGATTCATTCATCTCCTAATGTAATGACACTGTGTAGCAGAGTGTTATAAGAGGCCGATATTTCTAGGTTAGTGCTCTAACAATCCCAAACCTACTCTGAATTGCAAACAGAGGACAGGGCAAATAGTCAGAACTCCATGGTAGTACTCCCCTGTGAGAGCTCTACAGTCTATTTATACAATTTTCCTGGAGCCATCCTCTGCCTAATGGCACATCACAGGGTTGGATAAGCAGACTGTCAATCAAAGCCAAACCAAGCAGGACACATTCCACTCCCATTATTCAAAGCTCTGGAATGCTTCATGTGGTCAGAGCACAAAAGATTAACCTCTACAGGGCAAAACAGAACTATAGCAAGTACAGATGTTCTTAAAGACGCATCTGCACATAATATAACACATAAACAAGGTCTATATGGTGTGGGTGAGTTACAATTGTTATTATAGTACTTTACTATATTAATAGGTTTATCATGGTGACTATAGCAAACTGTAGTACATTATAACAGGTTTGATGGATGAATTTTGCACCCCAACCCACAATTCTTTTCCGACTGTTGTATATAAAATTGTCTATGAATAAATCCCTTGTGTTTATATGTGTGTGTGCGCACCTTTGTGTGACTGTTGCAGAGAAATTCTATTGTAAACTCCAGTAGGGCAGGAACTGACATGCATAACATTCTCTGTATAGTGATGCATTATATGTTAGCAATAGACAAATAAACACTTAATAATAAGCACCATTCCAAAGATAAAGGTGATAGGTAGTATTATCGTATGTCCAGATAACATTTGTAACTGCATCACCTTATGCAAATCTCCCTACAGAAATTGGCTTACCTCCCAAAATTTCAAAAAGAAAAATGGTGACACAAATAAGCTCCTCCCACGACCTGCCCAAACTGTGCCCAGTTTCAGGCAAATCATGTCCTGATCCACCCAAACCCAACCAGATCTACCCCCATCACACATGTATTAACGCAAAACCACAATCCTTTCCTGTCCCAGCAGAATAGGGAGTGTTCACAGGTATGCTTTGCAAGCTATCAAGACTCTTGTTATGGATGATTTCCTGTCATACGTTTTGGTTGAAGCACAGTTGTTTACCTGTAGTATTATCTCTTCCAGGAGATTTGCGGTAATGTTGATTTAGGTCCTCAGGTGGATTCTTTGAAGCCATGTGCCTGAATAGCAGGACTTGTATGTTGTCTGCATCACATAATTTATTACATGTTAATTAGATTGATTCCTTAGGCTGTTGCCTTCTTGTTCTACTATATTTGCATGTCCCTAGAGTAGGGTGGACAAAGTGTCAATATTAAGACATTTAGGAGAACCTTGCATCTGCTCAGACTTTCAATTAGGTATATCTTACATCCCTATACCACAACAGCCAGAGAGATGCCATATATTAGTTAACCAACTTGCTGGAGATGCTTTTCTATTCTGGAATCAAAATTTGAGGCACTAGAGCTGAACGTTTCCATTTTAGCTATATATAGTTTTATACCATAAGAACATATTTAAAAAGGCTGAATGTGGGCATTTTAGCATTATATAAGGGATAGCAGCAGAACAGTCCAGGCTCCACAATAAAATTTGGGTAGAGGCCCAACAATGTCATTCTTGCCTCCAAGGTCGCCCTATTGAGAGCAGAGTAGGGGCCTCCTCAGTCCGGTACATCAAGAGAGGCCTCTGCTCTGCTCTTTTGAGACCTTGAGACCCCATAATGACCACACCCCCTGCGTCCACTATAGTTCTGCCCATGATACAGGATAATGCACTCCCTATGATAAATTATATAGATATTAGAAGTCACAGATGAGTTCTGTTGCTATATAACTGCACAAGGTTATTAGCCTTGAGATGAGCACTGAACTGATAAAATCAGAACTCACCAAGTATAATTGATGACATCAGAAGTCACTATTTATACAGCTATAATTTAGAATAAATTATGCATATATTAACATTACTTAAATAAGAATTGTTATAAAAGGTGTGAGTTTGTCTTACCTTACAAAGTGGGTGAAATAGTGAAAATAAACATGTAAATATGATACGCCATTGATGTCAAATGAATACAAATTGCATATATAGATTCTATTTTCACAGAGCTTTTGGTGAGCAGAAAGAGGGGGGTTAGTATCGTGAACAGAAGGAGTGACAGAAGGAGGTGTGGAGAGAACAGACGAGGTGTGATTGGCACAGGAGATTGTTTTTATGGGAGAGAAGAAAAAGACAGGAATATAGTAGAAGAGTGAATATTGGAAAATCAGTAAAAAGGTGAAAATTAAAAATAGAAAATCAAGTAGGGTTTATTTTTATTTGTATAGAATAGAGACTGGAACAAATGCTAGAAATAAAAGTGTGGGTAAAAAATACAGAGAAGAGGAGGGGGAAGGGGTCACTGCTGTGTCCTTGAGGAGAGTCTTGTTCAGCACATTCAATGTTGTGTCTCTTAATATTTAATTTCTAAAGGAGAAGCTTCAAAGAGTAATGAAGGGGGAGGAGGGTCAGTTGTGGGTAGCGTACCAGTGAGTGTGGGTGGGGGGCTGCTGATTGACATTCTGAGCACTCCAATCTTTGACACATAACAGAAAATATTGATTTTTCAAAGCCTACAATCTTAGCTGATAAATATTGACCAGGGCAAGTCTGTCTGAGTGAGCATTAGGAAAGTGTGCAGAAATGTGACAGTTTGAATGGTAATTAATGGTTGTTTGCAGGGGGAGACTTAAAATTAGTTACATATTGGGACAGTGCTGGAATGGGGGCTTGTAGGCCTGTAGCAGAGACTAAAATACAGACATGACTCAAGTAGACCTGTTAACATCAATTAATAATACTGAATTAGGTTCATCTTTTATGTGGTTGTTTCATATCAGCACTGTAGTGCATCTTTCCACCTTCAGAATGGAGCATATGACATGTGAAATAAAGTTGGCCTGTATCTGCATATCTGGTAATTGTATTCAGACATCACCATACAACTTGAATAGAGATATATCTACAATGCAAGTAGTTTGTGCACATGATTATTCAGTTAAATTAACAAAATCACTGCAAAAAGCCTAACAGATATTTGTCTCATATAAGTAAACACCTGTTTTGAAGTATTGAAGGATAATTCCACCCAAAACTGAAAGTTTAGTATTAGTAAGAATATCATGTTTAAAACCTAATCCCAATAGTTGCTTACTTGGGGACCAGCATTCATACGATCTGGCAGGTCCCCCGATGTCTTGCATGTGCCATGGTTGCCCTGCTTACTCTTGTTCTCTCCTGCTGGCAGTGTGCTATATATGGACAATACGCTGCCTGTGTGAGAGAAGAAGGCAGTAGTGGGGATAAGCCTGCTATGTCTGACACACTCTTACTTTGCTTGCGCCAAGCCAGTCTTTTTTCATTCAGACAGCGACCTACAGCACCACACTGCCAGCAAGAGATATCATGAGTGAGCTAAGCAGTATTGGGCCCGCAAGACATTGGGGGACCTCCTGGATCGTGTGAACACTGCACCCCAATTAAGCAATATTTTGGGGTTTGGTTATAATTAAGATAATAAAGTTAAAACTGAATGTTTTGTTTTGCATTGAATTATTTTTAAATTATCAATAAGATTAATAGGTTCCAGGATAGTTATCAAGAGATCCATGTGTTGCCAAAGTAGGTCTGACACAATAAAACATGAAGAATGTGATTTTATTGCTCTCAAAACTATTAACCAAATATCTTATACTGTTAATAATTGCATATAAAATATATGTACAGTTTTTAAATGTATTCAAATTGATGTAGCGGAAGACCCTATATAATCCAGGTTTACACTGGTAGAATATAGACAAAACAGAGTGTTCAAGAGTTGCAACATCAAGAATCTGTCTACGTAATGAAAGACCCTGAGATTGTAATAAAACCCTGAGCCTCAGGGTCAAATACTGAATGTTCCAAGAATGAAGCTTGATTAAATGCTGTAAAATGTAGGTGATAAAAATAAACACAACTGGAAATGTGTCACTGTTATATAAAACCTACAGTCAGGGGACTAGCAATAGCCATTGCAGCTTAAGCGACTACTATGGGGCTCAGAGACACAAGGAGGCCTCATAGGCTAATAGCTATGGGGCACTTTGTGCACCCATGTATTTTAGACTAGGGAGCTCAGTAATTTTTACACAAGCACTGATATTCTCTATGAATGCTGCCAACAGCATTTACGGGAATGCATACCTGCCAATATGTCATTACCCAACAGCGGGACAGGGGGGCATGGCCACTGCACAATGGGACGTGGTCACATTAGAATGGGGGCATGGCCACATCCCCAGAGGGCTGCAGTTCTAGGCTCCCCAATTTACATGTCCTTTTCCTCCAACATCGGGACTGTCCCTCTGAAATTGGGACAGTTGGGAGATATGAGAATAAACCAGTGTTCATGTGTCAGCAGCGCACACTGTCTGCTATGTACAGATAAACCGCATATAAGCGCAGAGTTACCTGAGTTAATAAATGCAGCTGTCACAGAGCGGTGTTATTGTAACAGTTGCTAAGAGAGTGGGGCCCCTTCAAAATGTTATTCTGGGGCCCCTTTATTGCTAGGTATGTCACTGCATATAACATAACCATATGTTTAGAGATCTAGCAATTACCTATCGCCAGGGATGGATTAAGACTATGTAGGCCCTTGGGCAAAGGGTTACTGTGAGGCCCCCAGTAATTTGTAAAGGCCCCCGTACCCCCTGCAACCAATTCATCACCCTCCCCCAGTCATGATTCCCTCCCCTCTCAGCCACAATGTATCACCTCCACTCCTTCTCCTCCCCCCTATATATAGAAAAAAAGCACTTATCTACTTGTTGTCTTCTTCTGGTCCTTTCTTCTTCGCTGCAGGCTCCAGGCGGCACTTCTTTTCTCTTGCCCTGTCAGTGCGGATGCGGTCTCTGTGCACTGCTTAGTGTGGTCAGGTCATGTGAGATCATAGTCTTACGAGACCTGTTCACTATGAAGCACACAGTGCACTGCACTCGCACTGACAGCAGGGCAGCTAACAGATTTGCTGTTAGCTGCACCTACCTAATGGGAATGAAAGGGAGGCAATATCATACAGTGACAGTCACGGGCGGGGCCGCCCCCGACCCAACCGCCAGCATTATGAACAAGATATAGCCCAGTCCAACCCTAGTCCATCAAGAGATTTGTCCAGAACAGTTGGGTGGTATGCCCTACTGATGGATGCCCCTTCACGCATACCATTAGTTTGTGTCAGCGGCATTGAAGAGTTGTTTTTGGGAGAGGGTAAGGGGCCTGGAGGTGGACCAGCACTTTGAAAGTGCTTAACATGCCCCATGGAGGGATGGTTTATGTCCCAATGTGATGTAGCCACATCCCTTCTCATGTTCTCCCTCTTCTAGTATTCTGTCTCCTTTCCCCAACTGAAAAAGTTGAGAGGTATGCATTAGTGCTTTTATAGTTTTGTCACATGACACTCAGAATTTCCAGTGCATGTATTGCAAATCCAAATGTAAGCAAAGCACATGTACAACAGCTTCCCTAATTGTATTTGTGTTTGCCTAGTGCATGTTTTCTATATCTCCTTGCTTTTGCACAGGTGTATTCATTACTGACTGATACAGATCCACAAGTGGTATAATTATTTCCCTTCACTGTTAGGGGTTCTGAGGACTGGGAAACACTGCTCTAACATACCCTCAGAGCAGAAGGCAGAAATGCCACAGTGTACTGTCATGCATCTACAGGAAAGAATAAAATACAGTGGTAAGGTCCACCATTTTTAAATAAAATGTGTTCCAAGTATAGCACAGTGCCAAATGTTTAGGCTGCACAACATTGTTTAATGCATTTTTTATTTTAAATATATTTAAGTGAGACGGAATAAAACTAAAGTACATAAGTACATAAACATATTTAGGTAGGAACAAAAACAATCATAATGATTGTCAAATGGTCAAAGTCAAGAAGGGATGAAACACATCGGGCCTCATAACAAAATTTGGGGGAGGTCCCCAAATCCCGGTCTGCCCTCCTGAGGCCCTGCTTTTGCTCTCCTAAGCATGTGTGCAGGCCGGTGTATGTGTATCTTTACTACACATATGCCAGCCCATATGCATGGTCATAACAGGCCCCCATGCTCAGAAGAACAGAGTGGTTACTTTTGCAGGGTGGATCGGCATTGCTACGCCCTCCTCGGCTCTGGGTCCCATAGTGGTTGCACCCCTTATAGTGTCAGTAGCTCTGCCATTAGACATAGTGCAAAATATTGTGCGCCTTAATTTGCAGTAAGTCACCCTAGAACTCCAGTCAAGTGCATGGGTTTGCGAAGGAACAGCAGTTTGTACTTGTCAGTGAGAGGTGTTTGACTGGGGGTATTCATTACAAAGTACAGAGTAAACTCACCAGTGCACTGAGTTTTGTGAAGCAAGATTTCATTTTGCTAATTATGAAAATGAGATTCAGAGTGGAGAGGTGACATTCTCTAAGGTGCCACACTATACTTTTAATAGGACCTGTTTTGCCTTTCCATGTTGCACTTCAGCGGAGATATGCATTTCTCTGAGCAAGGAAATAAATAGTTTATAAAACACAAAATGCTACTTGTAATAAAGACAGTCAGAATGACCTCTCACTCTCATAATAAATTTAAGCTAAAAATTAGTCTAAACCAAACAGAATTTTATTGGAAAGGGTGGTTCTAAAGTGGTAGGAGTTTGGACTAGATGTGACATTTTCAGTTTTGCACAGTGTGGCTCTAGAGATTTCTTTCACATCCCCGGACATTAAGGTGCCCTTTTAGTTTATGCAAAAGTAGAGAGCATACGCACACCTTGAAGTATGCAGGAAGGACCATTCAAGTCCAATGATGTAACTGCGTTGCCAAAGAGCGCTTTTGAATAATCCTTTACACCACCTCAATTTGAGCCATTACTTCCTTTGTTATCTATGTTCGGTGAGAAATGAGCACACCTCTAGTCACACATGTATGTGCTTCCCAGAAAAGATGGGATGTAGGTGCATTTGAGTGTGTTTACTCTGAAGTAATTGCAACCCCCTGTTACTATGTGTGTTGTTATGGTGCATGGGTTAGCAGTATACCTGGGAGGCTTCTGAATTTCGGGGAGACCTCTGGGACCTCACGGCGTGAATTTCGGCATTTTATTAGGGGGGGCGGGGCTATGGTGACGCGACAACGTCACTACACCCCCCTCCTTCCCCTGGTCACATGACTTTTTTACATTTTAAAAGTTGGCATGTATGATTTAGAGACCCAGAGGGTTGCCTCACACGCAGGTTTTACAACAAAGTCTCTTTAAAGGTGTTGGGACACTGGTGTGGTAACTTAGGGTGCAGTGCAAACAGATGTCTCAATAATTTTGGTAACAGACCATCTCAATGAAAATAAACTCTTTATTTACACTCCTATTCACTCCAGCACAATACTTGGATTGCAAGCAACATAAAAATAAATAGGTACAGCCAGAGCCGTAACTTGGGTGGTGCGGGCGGTGCCGTCACCCCAGGCGCAAGCCCGAGGGGGCGCAGCAGCCGCCTGCTACCTTCCCCTTTGTGGCACATAGTAAAAAGAAAATATAAAAAGTAAAATAAAATAAATTGTGACCCCTCCCCCGACTCACGGCACCCCCCCCCCCCGGCGACTCGTGAGTGTGTGTGTGTGTGTGTGTGTGTGTGTGTGGGGCCACTGTGTGTGTGTGTATAAAGTGTATGTGAGGGACCACTGTGTGTGTGTGTGTATGTGTGTGTGTATGAAGTGTATGTGAGGGGCCACTGTGTGTGTGTGTATTATTTGTATGTGAGGGGCCGCTGCGTGTGTGTATTATGTGTGTGTGAGGGGCCACTGTGTGTGTGTGTATTATGTGTGTGTGAGGGGCCACTGTGTGTGTGTATGATGTGTGTGTGAGGGGCCACTTAGTGTGCATTTGCAAATATGTGTAGCAGAATTCTTTCAGTAAAGTGCTAACCACACCCCCACATTAGGTTGGCCACACCCACTTGGCAAATGTCACTCCCACTTTGATGGTGGGCGCCGGTGCCCTGTCTCGCCCAGGGCACTGAAATGTCTAGTTACGGCACTGGGTACAGCTCCTTTCCCACTCCAGCACAGATAATCACCCCTCCTCTGCAGGGGCCTTATCCCTTAGGCCGGCGGTTCCCAAAGTGTGCGCCGCAGCTCCCAGGGGTGCCGCGGCGCTGTCACTGGGGTGCCGCGGGCCAGCCCTAGAAAAAAGAAAGCAAACAGAAACTTACCAATCAGCGCGGCGCTAGGACCCAGCAGCCTCCTCTCTCGCACAGAGAGAGAGCTGGGTCCTAGCGCCGCGCGGATTGGTAAGTTTCTGTTTGCTTTCTTTTTTGTTTCTATAGCTGGCGCCTGGCGCGGGGCAGAGTAGGAGGACAGATGGCAGAGGAGAGGGACAGAGGGCAGAGGAGGGGGACAGAGGGCAGAGGAGGAGGACAGATGGCAGAGGAGGGGGACAGAGACCAGAGGAGGGGGACAGATGGCAGAGGAGGGGGACAGAGAGCAGTGGAGCAGAACAGAGGGCAGAGAAGGGGGACAGAGGGCAGAGGAGGGGGACAGAGAGCAGAGGAGGGGGACAGATGGCAGAGGAGGGGGACAGAGGGCAGAGGAGGGGGACAGATGGCAGAGGAGGGGGACAGAGAGAAGAGGAGGAGGACAGAGAGCAGAGGAGGGGGACAGAGGGCAGAGGAGGGGGACAGAGGGCAGAGGAGGGGGACAGATGGCAGACGAGGGGGACAGAGAGCAGTGGAGCTGAACAGAGTGCAGAGAAGGGGGACAGAGGGCAGAGGAGGGGGACAGAGAGCAGAGGAGGGGGACAGATGGCAGAGGAGGGGGACAGAGGGCAGAGGAGGGGGACAGATGGCAGAGGAGGCGGACAGAGAGCAGAGGAGGAGGACAGAGAGCAGAGGAGGGGGACAGATGGCAGAGGAGGGGGACAGAGAGCAGAGGAGGGGGACAGATGGCAGAGGAGGGGGAGAGATGGCAGAGGAGGGGGACAGAGGGCAGAGGAGGAGGACAGAGGGCAGAGGAAGGGGGACAGAGGGCAGAGGAGGGGGACAGAGAGCAGAGGAGGAGGACAGATGGTAGAGAAGGGGGACAGATGGCAGAGGAGGGGGACAGAGGGCAGAGGAGGGGGACAGAGAGCAGAGGAGGGGGACAGATGGCAGAGGAGGGGGACAGATGCAGAGGAGGGGGACAGAGGGCAGAGGAGGAGGAGGACAGAGGGCAGAGGAGGGGGACAGAGGGCAGAGGAGGGGGACAGAGAGCAGAGGAGGCGGACAGAGGGCAGAGGAGGGGGACAGAGGGCAGAGGAGGGGGACAGAGAGCAGAGGAGGGGGACATAGAGCAGAGGAGGGCGACAGAGAGCAGAGGAGGGGGACAGGGAGCAGAGGAGAGGGACAGATGGCAGAGGAGGAGGACAGATGGTAGAGAAGGGGGACAGATGGCAGAGGAGGGGGACAGATGGCAGAGGAGAGGGGGACAGATGGCAGAGGAGGGGGACAGAGAGCAGAGGAGGGGGACAGATGGCAGAGGAGGGGGACAGAGGGCAGAGGTGGGGGACAGAGAGCAGAGGATGGTGACAGCGGGACAGAGAGCAGAGGAGGGGGACAGAGAGCAGAGGAGGGGGACAGATGGCAGAGGAGGGGGACAGATGGCAGAGGAGGAGGACAGATGACAGAGGAGGGGGACAGGGCAGAGGAGGAGGACAGATGGCAGAGGAGGAGTTCAGATGGCAGTGGATGGGGACAGATGGCAGAGGAGGGGGACAGAGAGCAGAGGAGGGGGACAGATGGCAGAGGAGGGGGACAGGTGGCAGAGGAGGGGGACAGAGGGCAGAGGAGGGGGACAGAGAGCAGAGGAGGAGGACAGATGGTAGAGAAGGGGGACAGATGGCAGAGGAGGTGGACAGATGGCAGAGGAGGGGGACAGAGGGCAGAGAAGGGGGACAGATGGCAGAGGAGGGGGACAGATGGAAGAGGAGAGGGACAGAGAGCAGAGGAGGGGGACAGAGAGCAGAGGAGAAGGACAGATGGCAGATGAGGGGCACAGAGAGCAGAGGAGGGGGACAGAGGGCAGAGGAGGGGGACAAATGGCAGAGGAGGGGGACAGAGAGCAGAGGAGGAGGACAGAGAGCAGAGGAGGGGGACAGATGGCAGAGGAGGGGGACAGAGAGCAGAGGAGGGGGACAGATGGCAGAGGAGGGGGACAGATGGCAGAGGAGGGGGACAGAGGGCAGAGGAGGAGGACAGAGGGCAGAGGAAGGGGGACAGAGGGCAGAGGAGGGGGACAGACAGCAAAGGAGGAAAACAGATGGTAGAGAAGGGGGACAGATGGCAGAGGAGGGGGACAGATGGCAGAGGAGAGGGGGACAGATGGCAGAGGAGGGGGACAGATGGCAGAGGAGGGGGACAGAGGGCAGAGGAGGGGGACAGATGGAAGAGGAGAGGGACAGAGAGCAGAGGAGGGGGACAGAGAGCAGAGGAGGAGGACAGATGGCAGATGAGGGGGACAGAGAGCAAAGGAGGGGGACAGAGGGCAGAGGAGGAGGACAGAGAGCAGAGGAGGGGGACAGAGGGCAGAGGAGGAGGACAGACGGCAGAGGAGGGGGACAGAGAGCAGAGGAGGGGGACAGATGGCAGAGGAGGGGGACAGAGGGCAGAGGAGAGGGACAGAGAGCAGAGGAGGGGGACAGATGGCAGAGGAGGGGGACAGATGCAGAGGAGGGGGACAGAGGGCAGAGGAGGAGGAGGACAGATGGCAGAGGAGGGGGACAGAGGGCAGAGGAGGGGGACAGAGAGCAGAGGAGGGGGACAGATGGCAGAGGAGGGGGACAGATGCAGAGGAGGGGGACAGAGGGCAGAGGAGGAGGAGGACAGAGCGCAGAGGAGGGGGACAGAGGGCAGAGGAGGGGGACAGAGAGCAGAGGAGGCGGACAGAGGGCAGAGGAGGGGGACAGAGGGCAGAGGAGGGGGACAGAGAGCAGAGGAGGGGGACATAGAGCAGAGGAGGGCGACAGAGAGCAGAGGAGGGGGACAGGGAGCAGAGGAGAGGGACAGATGGCAGAGGAGGAGGACAGATGGTAGAGAAGGGGGACAGATGGCAGAGGAGGGGGACAGATGGCAGAGGAGAGGGGGACAGATGGCAGAGGAGGGGGACAGAGGACAGAGGAGGGGGACAGACAGCAGAGGAGGAGGACAGATGGTAGAGAAGGGGGACAGATGGCAGAGGAGGGGGACAGATGGCAGAGGAGAGGGGGACAGATGGCAGAGGAGGGGGACAGATGGCAGAGGAGGGGGACAGAGGGCAGAGGAGGGGGACAGAGGGCAGAGGAGGGGGACAGATGGAAGAGGAGAGGGACAGAGAGCAGAGGAGGGGGACAGAGAGCAGAGGAGGAGGACAGATGGCAGATGAGGGGGACAGAGAGCAAAGGAGGGGGACAGAGGGCAGAGGAGGGGACAGAGGAGGGGGACAGAGAGCAGAGGAGGGGGACAGAGGGCAGAGGAGGAGGACAGACGGCAGAGGAGGGGGACAGAGAGCAGAGGAGGGGGACAGATGGCAGAGGAGGGGGACAGAGGGCAAAGAAGGGGGACAGATGGCAGAGGAGGGGGACAGATGGAAGAGGAGAGGGACAGAGAGCAGAGGAGGGGGACAGAGAGCAGAGGAGGAGGACAGATGGCAGATGAGGGGGACAGAGAGCAAAGGAGGGGGACAGAGGGTAGAGGAGGGGACAGAGGAGGGGGACAGAGAGCAGAGGAGGGGGACAGAGAGCAGAGGAGGGGGACAGATGGCAGAGGAGGGGGACAGAGAGCAGAGGAGGAGGACAGATGGTAGAGAAGGGGGACAGATGGCAAAGGAGGGGGACAGATGGCAGAGGAGGGGGACAGAGGGCAGAGGAGGGGGACAGATGGCAGAGGAGGGGGACAGAGAGCAGAGGAGGAGGACAGAGAGCAAAGGAGGGGGACAGAGGGCAGAGGAGGGGGACAGATCGCAGAGGAGGGGGACAGGTGGCAGAGGAGGGGGACAGAAGGCAGAGGAGGGGGACAGAGAGCAGAGGAGGAGGACAGATCGTAGAGAAGGGGGACAGATGGCAGAGGAGGGGGACAGATGGCAGAGGAGGGGGACAGAGGGCAGAGAAGGAGGACAGATGGCAGAGGAGGGGGACAGATGGAAGAGGAGAGGGACAGAGAGCAGAGGAGGGGGAAAGAGAGCAGAGGAGAAGGACAGATGGCAGATGAGGGGGACAGAGAACAGAGGAGGGGGACAGAGGGCAGAGGAGGGGGACAGATGGCAGAGGAGGGGGACAGAGAGCAGAGGAGGAGGACAGAGAGCAGAGGAGGGGGACAGATGGCAGAGGAGGGGGACAGAGAGCAGAGGAGAGGGGGACAGATGGCAGAGGAGGGGGACAGATGGCAGAGGAGGGGGACAGAGGGCAGAGGAGGAGGACAGAGGACAGAGGAAGGGGGACAGAGGGCAGAGGAGGGGGACAGACAGCAGAGGAGGAGGACAGATGGTAGAGAAGGGGACAGATGGCAGAGGAGGGGGACAGATGGCAGAGGAGAGGGGGACAGATGGCAGAGGAGGGGGACAGATGGCAGAGGAGGGGGACAGAGGGCAGAGGAGGGGGACAGAGGGCAGAGGAGGGGGACAGATAGCAGAGGAGGGGGACAGATGGAAGAGGAGAGGGACAGAGAGCAGAGGAGGGGGACGGAGAGCAGAGGAGGAGGACAGATGGCAGATGAGGGGGACAGAGAGCAAAGGAGGGGGACAGTGGGCAGAGGAGGGTACAGAGGAGGGGGACAGAGAGCAGAGGAGGAGTACAGAGGGCAGAGGAGGAGGACAGACGGCAGAGGAGGGGGACAGAGAGCAGAGGAGGGGGACAGATGGCAGAGGAGGGGGACAGAGGGCAGAGGAGGAGGACAGAGAGAAGAGGAGGGGGACAGATGGCAGAGGAGGGGGACAGATGGCAGAGGAGGGGGACAGAGGGCAGAGGAGGAGGAGGACAGAGGGCAGAGGAGGGTGACAGAGGGCAGAGGAGGGGGACAGAGAGCAGAGGAGGCGGACAGAGGGCAGAGGAGGGGGACAGATGGCAGAGGAGGGGGACAGAGAGCAGAGGAGGGGGACATAGAGCAGAGGAGGGCGACAGAGAGCAGAGGAGGGGGACAGGGAGCAGAGGAGGGGGACAGATGGCAGAGGAGGGGGACAGATGGCAGAGGAGGAGGACAGATGACAGAGGAGGGGGACAGGGCAGAGGAGGAGGACAGATGGCAGAGAAGGAGTTCAGATGGCAGTGGAGGGGGACAGATGGCAGAGGAGGGGGACAGAGAGCAGAGGAGGGGGACAGATGGCAGAGGAGGGGGACAGGTGGCAGAGGAGGGGGACACAGGGCAGAGGAGGGGGACAGAGAGCAGAGGAGGAGGACAGATGGTAAAGAAGGGGGACAGATGGCAGAGGAGGGGGACAGATGGCAGAGGAGGGGGACAGAGGGCAGAGAAGGGGGACAGATGGCAGAGGAGGGTGACAGATGGAAGAGGAGAGGGACAGAGAGCAGAGGAGGGGGACAGAGAGCAGAGGAGAAGGACAGATGGCAGATGAGGGGGACAGAGAACAGAGGAGGGGGACAGAGGGCTGAGGAGGAGGACAGAGGGCAGAGGAGGGGGACAGAGAGCAGAGGAGGAGGACAGAGGGCAGAGGAGGAGGACAGAGGGCAGAGGAGGGGGACAGAGGGCAGAGGAGGGGGACAGAGGGCAGAGGAGGGGGACAGAGGGCATAGGAGGGGGACAGAGAGCAGAGGAGGAGGACAGATGGTAGAGAAGGGGGACAGATGGCAGAGGAGGGGGACAGATGGCAGAGGAGAGGGGGACAGATGGCAGAGGAGGGGGACAGATGGCAGAGGAGGGGGACAGAGGGCAGAGTAGGGGGACAGATGGCAGAGGAGGGGGACAGATGGAAGAAGAGAGGGACAGAGGGCAGAGGAGGGGGACAGAGAGCAGAGGAGGAGGACAGATGGCAGATGAGGGGGACAGAGAGCAAAGGAGGGGGACAGAGGGCAGAGGAGGAGGACAGAGGGCAGAGGAGGGGGACAGAGGGCAGAGGAGGGGGACAGAGAGCAGAGGAGGGGGACAGAGAGCAGAGGAGGGGGACAGATAGCAGAGGAGGGGGACAGAAAGCAGAGGAGGGGGACAGATGGCAGAGGAGGGGGACAGAGGGTAGAGGAGGGGGACAGAGAGCAGAGGAGGAGGACAGATGGTAGAGAAGGGGGACAGATGGCAGAGGAGGGGGACAGATGGCAGAGGAGAGGGGGACAGATGGCAGAGGAGGAGGAGGACAGAGGGCAGAGGAGGGGGACAGAGGGCAGAGGAGGGGGATAGAGAGCAGAGGAGGCGGACAGAGGGCAGAAGAGGGGGACAGAGGGCAGAGGAGGGGGACAGAGAGCAGAGGAGGGGGACATAGAGCAGAGGAGGGCAACAGAGAGCAGAGGAGGGGGACATGGAGCAGAGGAGGGGGACAGATGGCAGAGGAGGGGGATAGATGGCAGAGGAGTTGGACAGATGACAGAGGGGGGACAGGGCAGAGGAGGAGGACAGATGGCAGAGGAGGAGTTCAGATGGCAGTGGAGGGGGACAGATGGCAGAGGAGGGGGACAGAGAGCAGAGGAGGGGGACAGATGGCAGAGGAGGGGTACAGATGGCAGAGGAGGGGGACAGAGAGCAGAGGAGGAGGACAGATGGTAGAGAAGGGGGACAGATGGCATAGGAGGGGGACAGATGGCAGAGGAGGGGGACAGAGGGCAGAGGAGGGGGCAGAGGAGGGGGACAGATGGCAGAGGAGGGGGACAGATGGAAGAGGAGAGGGACAGAGAGCAGAGGAGGGGGACAGAGAGCAGAGGAGAAGGACAGATGGCAGATGAGGGGGACAGAGAACAGAGGAGGGGGACAGAGGGCAGAGGAGGGGGACAGATGGCAGAGAAGGGAGACAAAGGGCAGAGGAGGGGGACAGATGGCAGAGGAGGGGGACAGATGGAAGAGGAGAGGGACAGAGAGCAGAGGAGGAGGACAGATGGCAGATGAGGGGGACAGAGAGCAGAAGAGGGGGACAGAGGGCAGAGGAGGGGGACAGAGGAGGGGGACAGAGAGCAGAGGAGGAGGACATACAGCAGAGGAGGAGGACAGAGGGCAGAGGAGGGGGACAGAGAGCAGAGGAGGGGGACAGATTGCAGAGGAGGGGGACAGATGGCAGAGGAGGGGGACAGAGGGCAGAGGAGGGGGACAGAAAGCAGAGGAGGGGGACAGATGGCAGAGGAGGGGGACAGAAAGCAGAGGAGGGGGACAGAGAGCAGAGGAGGGGGACAGATGGCAGAGGAGGGGGACAGAGGGCAGAGGAGGAGGAGGACAGAGGGCAGAGGAGGGGGACAGAGGGCAGAGGAGGGGGATAGAGAGCAGAGGAGGCGGACAGAGGGCAGAAGAGGGGGACAGAGGGCAGAGGAGGGGGACAGAGAGCAGAGGAGGGGGACATAGAGCAGAGGAGGGCAACAGAGAGCAGAGGAGGGGGACAGGGAGCAGAGGAGGGGGACAGATGGCAGAGGAGGGGGACATATGGCAGAGGAGTTGGATAGATGACAGAGGGGGGACAGGGCAGAGGAGGAGGACAGATGGCAGAGGAGGAGTTCAGATGGCAGTGGAGGGGGACAGATGGCAGAGGAGAGGGACAGAGAGCAGAGGAGGGGGACAGAGAGCAGAGGAGAAGGACAGATGGCAGATGAGGGGGACAGAGAACAGAGGAGGGGGACAGAGGGCAGAGGAAGGGGACAGATGGCAGAGAAGGGAGACAAAGGGCAGAGGAGGGGGACAGATGGCAGAGGAGGGGGACAGATGGAAGAGGAGAGGGACAGAGAGCAGAGGAGGAGGACAGATGGCAGATGAGGGGGACAGAGAGCAGAGGAGGGGGACAGAGGGCAGAGGAGGGGGACAGAGGAGGGGGACAGAGAGCAGAGGAGGAGGACATACAGCAGAGGAGGAGGACAGAGGGCAGAGGAGGGGGACAGAGAGCAGAGGAGGGGGACAGATTGCAGAGGAGGGGGACAGATGGCAGAGGAGGGGGACAGAGGGCAGAGGAGGGGGACAGAGAGCAGAGGAGGAGGACAGAGGGCAGAGGAGGAGGACAGAGGGCAGAGGAGGGGGACAGAGGGCAGCGGAGGGGGACAGATGGAAGAGGAGAGGGACAGAGGGCAGAGGAGGAGGACAGAGGGCAGAGGAGGGGGACATAGAGCAGAGGAGGAGGACAGAGGGCAGAGGAGGGGGACAGAAAGCAGAGGAGGGGGACAGATGGCAGAGGAGGGGGACAGATGGCAGAGGAGGGGGACAGAGGGCAGAGGAGGGGGACAGAGAGCAGAGGAGGAGGACAGAGGGCAGAGGAGGAGGACAGAGGGCAGAGGAGGGGGACAGAGAACAGAGGAGGGGGACAGATGGAAGAGGAGAGGGACACAGAGCAGAGGAGGGGGACAGAGAGCAGAGGAGGAGGACAGATGGCAGATGAGGGGGACAGAGAGCAGAGGAGGGGGACAGAGAGCAGAGGAGGGGGACAGAGGGCAGAGGAGGGGGACAGAAGAGGGGGACAGAGAGCAGAGGAGGGGGACATAGAGCAGAGGAGGAGGACAGAGGGCAGAGGAGGGGGACAGAGAGCAGAGGAGGGGGACAGATGGCAGAGGAGGGGGACAGATGGCAGAGGAGGGGGGACAGAGGGCAGAGGAGGGGGACAGAGAGCTGAGGAGGAGGACAGAGGGCAGAGGAGGGGGACAGAGGGCAGAGGAGGGGGACAGAGAGCAGAGGAGGGGGACAGAGGGCAGAGGAGGGGGACAGAGAGCAGAGGAGGGGGACATAGAGCAGAGGAGGGGGACAGAGAGCAGAGGAGGGGGACAGGGAGCAGAGGAGGGGGACAGATGGCAGAGGAGGGGGACAGATGGCAGAGGAGGAGGACAGATGGCAGAGGAGGGGGACAGGGCAGAGGAGGAGGACAGATAGCAGAGGAGGAGTTCAGATGGCAGAGGAGTGGGACAGAGAGCAGAGGAGGAGGACAGATGGCAGAGGAGGAGGACAGATGGCAGAGGAGGGGGACAGAGAGCAGAGGAGGGGGACAGATGGCAGAGGAGGGGGACAGATGGCAGAGGAGGGGGACAGAGAGCAGAGGAGGGGGACAGAGGGCAGAGGAGGAGGACAGAGAGCAGAGGAGGGGGACATGGAGCAGAGGAGTGGGATAGATGGCAGAGGATGGGGTCAGATGGCAGAGGAGGGGGACATAGGGCAGAGGAGGAGGACAGATGGCAGAGGAGGAGGACAGAGGGCAGAGGAGGGGGACAGGGCAGAGGAGGAGGACAGATAGCAGAGGAGGAGTTCAGATGGCAGAGGAGTGGGACAGAGAGCAGAGGAGGAGGACAGATGGCAGAGGAGGAGGACAGATGGCAGAGGAGGGGGACAGAGAGCAGAGGAGGGGGACAGATGGCAGAGGAGGGGGACAGATGGCAGAGGAGGGGGACAGAGAGCAGAGGAGGGGGACAGAGGGCAGAGGAGGAGGACAGAGAGCAGAGGAGGGGGACATGGAGCAGAGGAGTGGGATAGATGGCAGAGGATGGGGTCAGATGGCAGAGGAGGGGGACATAGTGCAGAGGAGGAGGACAGATGGCAGAGGAGGAGGACAGAGGGCAGAGGAGGAGGACAGAGGGCAGAGGAGGGGGACAGATGGCAGAGGAGGGGGACAGAGGGCAGAGGAGGAGGACAGATGGCAGAGGAGGGGGACAGAAGGCAGTGGAGGGGGACAGAGAGCAGAGGAGGAGGACAGATGGCAGAGGAGAGGGACAGATGGAAGAGGAGGGGGACAGATGGCAGGGGAGGGGGACAGATGGCAGAGGAGGGGGACAGAGGGCAGAGGAGGGGGACAGCGTGACAGAGAGCAGAGGAGGGGGACAGAGGGCGTAGGAGGGGGACAGCGTGATAGAGAGCAGAGGAGGGGGACAGAGTGAAAGAGGACAGAGGATGGTGACAGCGTGAGAGAGGGCAGAGGAGGGGACAGCGTGACAGAGGGCAGAGGTGGCAACGTGAGAGAGGGCAGTGTGCCTGGATGCAGAGGGGGCAGTGTGCCTGGTTGCAGAGGGGGCAGTGTGTCTGGATGCAGAGGGGGCAGAGTGTCTGGATGCAGAGGGGCATTTTTGCATACAACTAATTAAGTATTTCTGTCGTGACCTAAACACTTATTACAATTTTTTGACCCAACTACTTCTAAAACAGGACTGCTCAGTAATTATTTTGGAGGGGTGCCTTGAAAAAATTTGGAGACTCTAAGGGTGCAGCGAACTGAAAAAGTTTGGGAACCACTGCCTTAGGCTATAAAACATTCTGGCAGTGCTCTCTCTGCCCTCTTAGGATTCTCAAACTCACTGGATATGTGCAGGTTCTGACACCCTCTCCATCCACTGCACTCTCTTAGCCTTGCTGAGAATTTGACAGTCTCACTAGTGTCTGATTGCAGCCTCTTCACTCATCCCTTTGGCTATAACACCCTCTTCTGTCCTCTGTGCCCCCCTTTTATACAGCCGCACTCTGGGGTAATTTCTTAATTTCTACCTCAAATCATTTTACTCATATTCTCTCAGTTGTGATGTACATTGGCCCCTCGTGGCATCAAGCCATGGACCTGCTCCCAAACTTTTCTGGGGATGCCGGGACCTCCTCCCCTCTGTGCCAGATCCCTGGCTGTCACACTCTCACTACACACATCTTCTCAACTCATACCAGCCTTATGTTACTAAGCAACTATTCTTGGTGTGTCTCCTCTGGGTTCTAGTGCTGGGCCATACACTGTCAGGGGGGAGGGAGTCATTACATAAGGTTGTTTGGTTGAAAGTATATCAACCAGAACTAGTGGGTCTTTCAGAAGTGATGGTGACGAGAGACTACTAGGTAGTGAACGCATACAGTGACAAGTGCATGGTCAATTCATGTGATAGACT
Source organism: Mixophyes fleayi (assembly GCF_038048845.1). Classification (NCBI taxonomy): domain Eukaryota; kingdom Metazoa; phylum Chordata; class Amphibia; order Anura; family Limnodynastidae; genus Mixophyes; species Mixophyes fleayi. Next base: position 131,827,519 of record NC_134405.1, read on the forward strand.
GAATAGCAGAGACTGTAAGAAGAGGAACAAAAGTGTGGTCAATAAATAGTAAATCTATCCTGGAGTATACCTTATGGGATGTGAATAGTATGCATTGTCTTTTACCTGTGGATGTAGGGTATGTCATCAGTTGACCCAACACAACAGCAGACTAGATTAGCAGATATATATTAGTTGTAAGTATGAAAGCTCAGAGTGACCAGATGAGCTCCGGCCAGGGGTTGATGTCCCCCCCTATGACTTGCACGCTTTCCTTAAAGTCATTAAATCTTCTCAGATCTAAGTCTCGGAAAACACACTTGATCTTAATAAGTAGCATAAATGTTTGTAAAGGAGAAGACAGTTCCATTAATTCTACTGTTAATAAATAAGTATCTGGCTGACTTATCCTGTATTTGTTCTGTTATTATAAATGAAGTTGACAAATAAAAGTTATGCTAGTCCTTTTTTGAAGAGCTCAAAGGCATTTGTGGGCAGTTTAGAGTTATTGTAACGCCTGGGGGGGAACAGGACAGACGCACACAGATATCTTACCTTACGAACGATGATCACCTTCCATCCTCTTCGGATTCATTCCAGCTGCTCTCCTCCTCTGCACCGTCTCTTTCCCTTTCTGCCAGACCAACAACTGAACCTAAGTCAGGTCACTCCCCTTCTCTATAGGGGAGGAACAGAAATTACAACTTGTGACTACCAGAAAGGTAATGTCCGAGGCTACGGCAAGGAGAAGAGATCTTCACTCAATCCCGTCTGCCAACACCTCGTTTTGCTCTTGCCAAGGGTGCAGAACTACGAGTATTTGGCATCAGGAACAGTCCCGCCCCAAACACTCCACATACCTCTCAGTGAGGGCCTAACCGGAAGAAAGACTCAAAAGTGATACTCACCCGGGGCACTCCAACTTCCGGTCTCTGCTCTCCTGCTCCTCTCCATCACCTGTGGAAGACAGAACACAACACGTCTTCCCTCTACTCTACAAGTGAGTCTAAATGTACCACCCACACAACTGGTACTAGCTAACACCAGGCGCACTGACCCTACAACAACTAGTGGTTGGGTAATGCAACTTTTCTAAGTACTGGGTGTATTGCACTCCCTAAACCTCCTCCTTCTACCTGCGGGAAACACCAGCCGGTGTTCACCTTCTACTCCGGGGCTGACCCTGTCCCTCACTCAGGTCGTATCGAGAAGACTATCTTCTCACTATGGGGGTCACTCACAAAATCCCAAGGACCAGTCGCCACCTGCACGTCCGGGGCTCACTGGAGCAACGTGCCACCAGGGTAGCGGCTTCGGCTCGGAATCATCAGTGGCCACTGCTGGAACTCGAGACAATTGCGTTCACCCTAGTGGAACACCACCCCAATCTGGAACCACCAGGGAACCTTCCAGAACTCAGACTGGGACACCCAATTGGAACCACGGGACGCACCCCTGGAACTCAATAAGGCTGTGCTGCACTGCCAGTGAGGTGCCCAATCACTGCCTCAGGAATTCCTTGTATGGGACGGGAAGACTACCGTGTGTCCTAACCCTCACTGCGTGTGTGCTCTTGCTAACCCTTTGTCCCCACAGACACAGAGTATCACAGGATTACAGTCAGAAACAAAAGCCTACCTTTAATGGGGGCCTGACGTCTTGCACCTGGAAGGAAACATACAGAGCACAACCAAACAATACACGATACTGTATTTCACCACACAGGCAACGGAATGCACTTACCTCTACCTAACCAGTCGGTTATGTAGAACAACAACAGGAGCCTACTGCTCAACTGTTATCTCAGGATTATCACCTGAGACTCACTCTCTCGGGCCACTCTACTCTCTGGGACTTGCGCCCTATTCTAACTCAGGGCTCTCACGCCCACTCTAACTCCAAGGGCCTGGTGCCTTGTCTCTCTCTACTGGGACCTTGTGCCCTCTATAACTACAGGACCTTGTGCCCTTTAACTATTGGTCCTTGTGCCCTCTCTAACTATGGGCTCTAAGCCCAGCTACCTAAGGCCTTGTGCCCCTTCTGACTATGGGCTCTGAGCCCGACTAACTAGGGCCTTCTGCTCTTATAATTCCCTACCTATACCTGTTTGTGCCAGGGCCTTGTGCCCACTAACTGTAGCCATGTGCCTAGTGCCCAACAGTGCCCACGGGCCTTGTGCCCCACCTAACCGTATACTTACCTGCTCCGCGCAGGATACTCAACTTGACCGCGACACCTTCTCCTCCGGGTCTTCCAGACCCTTCAGCCGGTGGCGCCTCTCTCTTCGGCGTGGAGCTTTCTGCAGTCTTCTGGGCAGGGGCACTCTCAGCCCCTACAAGGGCTCTCCGTCTGTGTCTCCGGCGCTGTCTTCTTGTTGCAGGGTAGCTACTTGCCCTTGCAAGGGCACCCTGCCACCTCCGCTGGCGTCTTCTTTCTTCTTTACACCGGACGTCCCACGACGTCCTCTCCTCACTGAACTGAACTTAAGATGGCGGCGCCTGGCGGCTTAAATAGCTGCCGAAGCGCTGATGTCACTCAGCGCTGCAGCGAGCACTGATTGGCTTGCCGCGGCGCCAATAATTCAAACGGCTGGATGTGAGCCAGGATTGGCTCACTCATCCAGCTGCCATCCAGCAGGGGAAAGGGAGCCCTGATTGGCTCACTTGCCCACTGGTTTCGGGACCTGCGGAGGAGAAATACTCACCGGCGCTGGAACGCAGGTATGGTGAGTAGATTTTCTTCTCTTCTGTCTTCACCCTCTTCATGGGCACAGCAGCGGGGCTCATCTTTTTCACCCTCTTCGAGGGCACAGCAACAGGGCACATCACTACATTGTCATGAAAGTGTGTCTGATGTAAGAGGAGAACTTTGATTTTCACTTTGCAATATTCGTCCAATGCAATCAATATATTTTGCAGGGAAATTTGTTCATTAACATTATTAGAAATTATTTTAGGTCCTGTCATTACTAAGTGAGAGTAGCAAGGCACCAGATAAGAACACTGTGTACTGAATGGAGTGGGAGTGGGAGAGGATAGGAAAATAGAGAAAGAAAGAAACAAGAGACTTGTGTTACCACAATGTGTAAGAAGACACACACTTTTGCACTAGTACAGCTAATTATGCAGTAACATGCTGGTGGGCTTAAACCTTGACCATGAGAAAGAATGTCAGAACTATTAACATAATTACATGAACACATTCTTACTATTAGCTAGTACTACAATCATCATCAATGGGTATTTGCACCAGCTCTAATGTACCAGTAATTGATAACCGGGTCTGTCACAGTTCGCAATTGTGCAAACACCTCATTACTGTACTCTGTCTGCGTTTGCACATCTCTTCTCTCCCCAGTCCTGCCTCTCCAATTGTAAGGTAAGAAGTACCAAATCTGCATACGGGCATAATCATATGCTTTTTTTGTGGGCATGCACAGTATACATTTGAGTATTTTATGCTAAAATAATGGGCATATTCCCAACTATACAAGAATTGTCTGTCTAGCACAGTTATAGAGTGTGCTGGTTCTTAGAGGAAGGGACATGTTTCAGTCACATAGCAGGAAGACTTCCCTTTCTACAGACTTTCTGCCATTATTTAATTTGGTATGGGTAGATCTTGATGGTTGCCAACTTTCTCTTTACTATAGCTCCAGCAGACATGTTGAGCCACACATGCGCAGTAGTGTCCCTGGCTGTTGGTGAGAGACTGCATCTACCGGTAGGCCAAGGAACTTAAAGAGGAGGGGGGAGCGTGGAAAGCCTATGCACAGAAGAAAGAAGGAAGAGGCAGTAGGAGAAATTCGTTGAAGAAGGCAGTTGAAGGAGAACGGAGATTATTATATTATTTTTCACAAAGTCTGCTGCCTCAGTTTTTATGATGACAATTTGCATATACTCCAGAATGTCATGAAGAGTGATCAGATTAATAACAAATAATTTAAAAGTCCCTCTTTGTCATGACAATGAACTTTATCCCAAAAACAACATTTTGACTGCATTTCAGCCCTGCCACATAAGGACCAGCTGACATCAGGTCAGTGATTCTCTCATTAACACAGGTGAGAGTGTTGACAAGGACAAGGCTGGAGATCACTCTGTCATGCTGATTGAGTTAGAATAACAGACTGGAAGCTTTAAAAGAAGGGTGGTGCTTGAAATCATTGTTCATCCTCTGTTAACCATGGTTATCTGCAAGGAAACATGTGCAGTCATCATTGCTTTGCACAAAAAGGGCTTCTTAGGCAAGGATATTGCTGCTAGTAAGATTGCAGCTAAATCAACCATTTATCGTATCATCAAGAACTTCAAAGGAAGAGGTTCAATAGTTGTGATGAAGGCTTCAGGGTGCCCAAGAACGTCCAGCAAGCGTCAGGACTGTCTCCTAAATTTGATTCAGCTGCAGGATCACGGCACCACCAATGCAGAGCTTGCTCAGGAATGCAGCAGGCAGGTGTGAGTGCATCTGCATGTACAGTGAGACGAAGACTTGTGGAAGATGGCCTGGTGTCAACAAGGCCAGCAAAGAAGCAACTCCTTTCCAGGAAAAACATTAGGGACAGACTAATATTCTGCAAAAGGTACAGGGATTGGATTGTTGAGAACTAGAGTACAGTAATTTTCTCTGATGAATCCCCTTTCAGATTTCTGGAAAAATGCTTGTCTGGAGAAGGAAACGTGAGCAATACCATCAGTCCTGTGTCATGTCAACAGTAAAGCATCCTGAGACCATTCATGTATGGGTTTGCTTCTCAGCCAAGGGAGTGGGCTCACTCACAATTTTGCCTAAGAACACAGCCATGAATAAAGAATAGTACCAAAACATCCTCCAAAAGCAACTTCTCCCAACCATCCAAGAACAGTTTGGTGACAAACAATGCCTTTTCCAGCATGATGGAGCACCTTGCCATAAGGCAAAATTGATAACTAAGTGGCTCAGGGATCAAAACATCGAAATTTTGGGTCTAGACCCTAATCCCATTGAGAACTTGTGGTCAATCCTCAAGAGGCTAGTGGACAAACAAAAACGCACAAATTCTGACAAACTCCAAGCATTGATTCAGCAAGAATGGGTGGCCACCAATCAGTATGTGGCTCAGAAGTTGATTGATAGCATGCAGGGTGAATTGCAGAGATCTTCCTAAAGAAGGGTCAACACTGCAAATATGGACATTTTGCATAAATTTAATGTAATTGTCAATAAAAGCCTTTGACACTTATGAAATGCTTATAATTTTACTTCAGTATACCATAGCAACATCTGACGAAAAACATTGAAGCAGTGTCAGGAATTCGCTAGGATGAGTGAGATACTGCTGGTCTCAACTGGGATTGGATAGACTCCACCAGGGGCGCGGAGTGTAACAGAGCAGGTTTTCATCAGGAATCCCTGCAAGGGAATTTGGGCTTTGCAGCTTCCCCCCTGCAGGTTATGGCCCTCTAGGGAATTTCCCAGGGAGACGTGGCATGAGAGATGAGGGTAATCCCCAAGTAGTACTAGGGGCAGGATGAGATGATGCTGGGAGGCAATATACTTGGAGAGGTAGAAAGCAGGAATCTGCGGCAGTTACCACTAACAAGTGGAACAGGTGAATGACGATCTGCGGCAGCACACTAGAGAGAAGGGAGCGATGCTCCACGGCAGTTACCACTAACAAGTGGAGCAGGGAAGCGGAGATCAGCGACAGTACACTGGATAGGTAGCGGATGATGATCCACAGCAATTACCACTAACGAGTGGAACAGGTAAGCAGAGATCAGCGGCACTACACTGGATAGGTAGGAGCCGAACACCATGCGGAGGAAAGGGTAGCTGCTTTCAGGCCAGAAGTAGACACGAACAACCAGCACTGATAGGTGAGGGGTGGAGCCTTATAAAGGGATGTCAGGAAGGTATAAGCAATGGGAGATCAGGGCAGGTAGAACAGGTGAGACGATTTGCACAAGCGTAGGACCGCCGCCGACATGACAGCCGACGAGAAAAGCGAAGAATCAAGAAGAGGGTAGGCGCGCCGATCCTCGAGTAGTGGCCACAGGAGGCCGGCGTAAGACAAGCAGTAAACTTTGTGAAAACCAATACTTGTGTCATTCTCAAAACTTTTGGTCATGACTGTATGTCAGGTAGAGAAAAGGTGGGGGGAGGATGCACTGGACAGTAAATAGTATATTACGAGCTGCAATATGGACGGGGGTAACCAATCCCCTAAATAACATGGAAAGAATAGTCCAGATGCCACCACCCAGCAACATCTTTTCTCATACCTCAGACCTCCAACAGTATTTGAGCGCATCTGGACTATTCTTTCCATGACTGTAATGGAAATGGCAACAGCCGGGGCATCACTTCCAGGACTTCCGTCTCGCAACGGCCGGGTTGCTTCTGTAAGCAGCGCTGCGTCCCAGCTTCTGGGCTAACTGGGCACATGCGGAAAACATGATAATTAAGCACACTATGGGGGGCTTATTAGTGCACTCTCTTCCCCTTACGTCTATTGGTCAGTTTCTAAATTTAAGGCAGGAAGGGCTTAGCCTCCCTGCTTCTGGATTCCTGTTTGCTGACCTGCTCGTGTGCACTGTTATTCTCTAGATTGACATTTTCATTGTGACTCTTGGCTTGTTACTTGGACTCTGCTTGTTTGATGATTGCCCTGACCTCTGGACCTGTTTCCTGCATATTCTTGTTTGCCGCCAGCCCTGACCTTATTGCTTATCCCTGACCATCCCGTCTGCTTCGGACTTCTGAACTAGACCTGCCTTCGGACTCCCCACTCCTTTTCAAATTGGCTCCTCCTACATGTTCGCTGTGGTGTTGCGCATAAACTTACACTATATTAGAGTTAAGACCTGTGGGCATCCGAGTACATGTGAGCACATCAAGCTCTACGGGATAGGCGGCTGCTATAGGTGAAGACCTCTACTATCTGTTCTGTAAGTTTATGACAGAACCCGTCAGCATAACAAAGGCAAAAGCTACTTTTAATGTGGATGTAATCAAAGATTATATAGTCTACTGGACATATTGAGTAGGGTGCTGTAAACAACAACTGTAAATTGTGACATTGGAGTGAACCATGCATCCAGGAACTTCAACGGGTCAGAACAATATCGTCAACATCTGATGAGGAGAAAAAGGGAGAGGCTGACATTGAAACCATATATATATATATATATATATATATATATATATATATATAAATTCCAACTCTCACAACAAACACTCTCTTGTTTCCAAGCGGCAGCCACAATGCAATGACCAGGTGGTAAATCTGGGAAACAGATCTAGAAAAAAGAAAGAGCAGGGCACCTCATAGTGTAGTAATATAGGTGTATATTCCTATGCTAAAATATTAAAACTGCGTACCAGATCATTTCTTGTAATCAGGCATGTCAAAAAATTATTATCCTCATACCGAATGTTTTGTTTTCGTCAAACGTACCAGGTTGGACTCTTACTCCTTCACTTACAGGGCCATCCAGGATTCCACCATCACATGTCAAAGGAAACAACCATACACCCAGTGGTGAGACCCAATAAACCACACCAAATAACTTCAGACTTATCAGCAAAATTCCTTCCTTTCCACAGAGCCTCTTAAATATATTATGGTACAAAAAACATGAAATATAAGCTTACCTGGATTCTTATAGGATACAGTCCTCCATGTGTCCGCATTAATTGTCAGCAAATCCAATATGGGGTAAACAGTCCAAAGATCCAGGGTTCCAGCCAATAACAATATACACAGCATCAATCGATTCATCTTATAAAATAAAAGACTTCATCAGGAGAATATAAACAGTACAACCAAACGCTCCTATTTATAGTAGAGATGGGCAGGCTTGGTTCCCCGAGATCCGAATCCATCCGAATGTAGCCTATCCGAGTATCGAGCCGAGCTCTCCCGCCCATTCGGAATCGAAATCGAGGCAAAACGTCATCGTGACATATTCGTATTTCTGAGCTCGGTTCTCGCGAGATTTGAAAAGCATAAATACCAGCCTCCACAGCAATCCATCACCATTTGACACAGGGAGAGAGCAGGGTTAGGTCACAGGCTATATCAGCGCAGGGACAGAGCAGTAATTGGACACATTATTGTTTCTAGTCAATACAATTCTGATCTTAATACCAATTGTTACAGCAGTAAGAGGAGGGGTTTCTTTTTTCAATTTCTGGCACTCCAAGTGCTTTTGGGGTGTCCCTTATTCCCCATTCTTTTGCATTAATTTTTCTGGCTGTCAAAAGTCATATTTTTCAGCAGTCTAAAAAAAATAAATATTTAGCACTCCAAGTGCTTTCGGGGTGTTCCCCATTCTTTTGCATTAATTTTTCTGGCTGTCAAAAGTCATATTTGTCAGCAGTCTAAAAAAAAATATTTAGCACTCAAGTGCTTTTGGGGTGTTCCCCATTCTTTTGCATTAATTTTTCTGGCTGTCAAAAGTCATATTTGTCAGCAGTATAAAGAACAATTTTTAGCACTCCAAGTGCTTTTGGGGTGTCCCATATTCCCCAGTGTTTCATTGTAATTTTTCTGGCTGTCAAAAGTCATATTTGTCAGCAGTATCTAAAACAATTTGTAGTACTGAAAGTGCTTTGGCCTCATTATAATGGATTCAAAGCAGCCCACATATGAGCAGAATCAGCAACCCGTTTCTGTCACCAGTCCTGATGGTAGTGTTCCCAGTACGTCATCTGGGAAAGGCGATGTCAAACTACATAGTCTTTTGAAATCATGCAAAAAAACACACACCCAAAAAAAAATTACTGTGTTGAAGCGAAAAAGAAGTGTAAATGAGGAAAAGTTAAGTACTGATAAAAAAAAAATTGCCAACATGTCATTCTACACACGCAGTGGCAAAGAGAGAATGAGGCCTTCATCTTCCTCTATTAGTGGCAGATCCAAAAATGTTACTGAGCCTTCTTCTTGTACGGTCACTCGTGACCAAGCAAGACCAAGAAATTTGGAGTCTAAAAGTGGTGCACAACTACTGTTACACGTCAAAGCCGAGATGCAAGAAAACAGTAAGGCATTAGAGGATAATGTATGGTCTGAATCAGAAATGACAACAATCCCTGTGGAGAGTCCATCCAACAGTGGTATGTCTAATCGTGAGCATTTTGTTAGCGACAGTGTACCCATAAAGAAGGCTCCTTTCAGCAGTTCTGCTGATGTGTGCCTTAACAGCCCGAGTGTAGCCGGTGATACACCAATTGAGGATGCCACTTTGGAATTAGAAGAGGATAAGGGGGAGATTTGTGTAGGCGACGAGGGCACTAATGATGATGTTGATGATTATGATGCAGGCAGATACCAAATTGCCTTTCTCAATTTCTATTTATATTCTAGACTCTATAACGGCTGAATAGTTTTCTATTTTACTCCTAGTGGAGAGGGGGTCTGATGCAGACAGATACCAAACTGCCTTTGTCCATTAATTTTTATAATCTAATTCTACAGTATATGCAGGCTGCTTTTTTTCTATTCAACTACAAGTGGAGGACGGGGGGGGGGGGTTATAGACAGCTACCAAATTACCTTGGTCCATTTATTTTTATATTCTAATTCTACAGTCTATGCAGGCTGCTTTTTTATATTCAACTATAAGTGGAGGGGGGCTATAGAGACTAAAACCAAACTGCCTTTGTCCATTTCAATTTATATTGTACAGTCTATAACGGCTGAATTTTTTAGTATTTTCTACAAGTGGAGGGGAGCCTAGAGAGATAGAAACCAAACTGCCTTTGTCCATTTCTTTAAATATTTAACTATAAGTGTAGGTTGTAATATACACCCAAAGATGATGGCTGCATTGCCAATAGGCTAAGATGAAGAGAAAGACAATCAGGTTTGTGTGCAGAATTAAGGACGGCCTACCAGGGATTAAACTGTTTTCTTCCTAATTTATTAGCTTTAGAATTACCTTACTTATCCAAGAAACAGATGGAGCACTAAATTAGGTTATTTTATGCCCAAAAACATTGATTTTTAAACAAAATTGAAAAACAAAGCCAAACAAAACCAAAACACGCAAGGGCGGTTTGGCAAAACCAAAACCAAAACACAACGGTAATCCAGATCCAAAATCAACACCAAAACACAGGGGTCAGTGAGCATCTCTAATTTATAGTGTGCTATGCCATTTTGCACGTGCGCACTGGAAGCGTTTGCATGATGTGCATGCACAGCAATACACAATCACAAAACTTTATACAATTTTCCGGATAGAGAACAAAACACAAATGCTAATAATGCTTAATGTTAAATATTAATCAATTACTGCACAATTGCCTATTTGAATTGTACATATTACTATATATGCTAAGCATTTTGCGGACACTTCTGGTACATACATTCCAGAGGTGCTCGCACACTGCGCATGCGCAAACATACAGTAACAATAAACTTCATAGAATTTTGCTAACAGAAAACAAAAAACACAAACATTGTGCGCATGCGTCATTGAAGCGCACAATACTATTTATATACTATTATATATAGTAAACATTTTCCTGCTATGTATAAGTAATATTTAAAACATATATAATATCCTGGTGGGTAAAGAACATATAACCGAGGGAGGGATGGGGGAAAAAAATTCCCAAATACGCTATGGCATAGTGCATATACTCAGTCACAATGAACACAATAAAAATATAAAATCAGTAAAAAAGAGTATTCACTTGTTTGATGTCATATTTTGCAGTAAACTTCAGGTTATCTTTATTAGTTTCTATATATTCTAAAAAATTCTTCAAAGATATGGTACTTCCATTCCATACTATCAGGATGTCATCGATTTATCTTTTGTATAACACAATATTCTCTGTAAAAGCCTTGGGATTATGCACATATTTCTGCTCCCAATTACCCATTAAAAGATTAGCAAAACTGGGTGCAAATATTGTGCCCATTGCGGTCCCACATGTTTGAAGGTAAAGCCATCTAAACATCTAAAACAATTATATTTTAGAATAAAACTAATAAGATCACAGATAAAAGTTTTGTGCTCCTCCGTAAGTGAATGGCTACTATCAAGAAATTGCCTACATGCTTCAATACCCTGTTCATATTTAATTTATGTATATAAAGATTGTACATCTATGGTTACCCATAAGTAATTAGGAACTCCTTTAAAATCCTTGAATATCTGCAGAACGCTAGTGGTGTCCTTTAGATAAGATTGGAGATTCAACACATATTTTCTAAGAAAAATATTAACATATTTTGAGATATGTAAAGTCAGCGACTCAATACCTGCTACTATTGGTCTCCCAGGAGGATTAACTAAACTTTTATGAATTTTTGGTAAAACATAGAATATCGGTACAACAGGATTTGTGACCATAAGGTATTGGAATTCCTCTTTTGTAATAACCTTGTCATATAAACCTTTTGTTAATATCTCCCTAAGGAGAGAGACATAATTCTGAGTGGGGTCTGTTCTTAAAGATACATAGGACGATTCATCACTTAAAGTCTTTTTAGTTTCATTCACAAAATCTGACCTATTTAAAAAAACAGTCCCACCCCCCTTATCTGCATGTTTTATAACAATATTTCCATTATCTTTCAGGCTATTAATTGCAGATATTTAATTCTTAATCAAATTATTATTAGTTTTTATTTGAAAATCAGATTGACACAGGCCCTGTACCACTAAGTCCTGAAAAATGTCTATAAAACTACTCTTGGACTCAAGGGGATAGTATTTCGATACGGGTTTTAACCCTGATTTTGAACCATGTTCATAATTATTTAAAATTGCTAAATCTTTCCTGGCGAAGTATCTTTTCAATGTAAGTTTCCTTGTATATTTATTAATATCAATATATAGTTGAAATTTATTAGGTTTTATAGAGGGTGCAAAGGATAAACCTTACTAAGGACTGAAACTTCTGTCTGTGATAGAACATATGTGGATACATTAAAAATACCATTCTCCTTTAAAATATCATCTGTAATTATTTGTCTTTTCTTGTAGAGCCTTGATCCCACCCCATTTACCTTGTCACCTGCATGTCTTCATTTCAAAGGAGATGCTACTTTTATTTTCTCCTTGAATGAGTGCTTTCGATGAATTAACCTTTACCTTGGGGTAAACCTGGAGATAAAAAATCATCACTATCACTTATTTCCGATTTATTTGGGACCGAAAATCTGTACTGGTTACAGGTTCAAAATGTACTTGTCTACTGGATCTGGGGCTTGACTCTAGTCGATCAGACCTTTGTGGAGCTGTTCTCTTTAACTGATACATCCTGTTCTTTTTAATAGTCTGTTCTATAATTCTTATGAGAATTAGACCATTTTTTCATATTTTCTTGTTCATAATCCCTCTTATCTCTCAAAAATTTTCTTTCCTTAATTTTGATCACCACATTTTCAATTCTATCCAGCTTTTTATTTAAAACACTCTCATTAATCTTAAAATCTTCTTTATCTTTAAAAGATGCTAAAAGAGTTAGTGTCCAATTCACTTTCCACTTCATTGAAAAGATGTTTCTTTTCATTTACAATAAGGTGAATAAGATTTTTAGGACATTCATGGAGAATATTATCCCATTTTTTGATGAACTCAGAATTATTTTGACCAAATGTGAGCGATTTATCAATTCTAAGACCTCTAAGGATGCGGTCAACTTTTAGATAAGATTCTAAACTTTTAATATCCCACCAGATCTTTGTTTCTTTCACCAAAAGTTTTTCTACATCCCATAATAACTGGTCTAACTCATTGGTAAGTTCTGTCTGGACCGGATTGTCATTAAAAAAATTTGGGCAAAATTCATTCCTTTGAGTAATTGTATCCACTGATTTCCAGATATTCATCAATCAATAAATGGGACTGGTCTACTTTAGCAGCCTCTATCAATAAATACCAAGGGTAAAGTTACAAACAAATATATTGATAAGAAATGGCGCTTATTGTATAAATTGTATAAAGTTTTGTGATTGTGTATTGCTGCGCATGCACAGCAGGCAAACGCTTCCAGTGCGCATGCGCAAAATGGCGCACTATAAATAAGAGCGTTTGGTTGTACTGTTTGTTTCTCCTGATGAAGTCTTTTATCTTATAAGACGAAACGCATTGAGATTGATGCGGCGTATATTGTTATTGGCTGGAACCCTGGATTTATATATATATTTATACATATATATAGATATATATATCATATTGATTATGGTTTTTAACTTTAAATTAGTTATATTAGTCACAGATGTTGTTGCAGCGTAAAAGAGGTACCTCTTATCCATAGGATACTAGAGAGGCTGGAAGATATCTGTATGATAAGATAGGTTTAGATACAATTGTTTATTTATTATATGAAATTGTATGTTTAAAATACAAAATACCAGAGATTAGCTAGCAAATATTCCTACCCAACCCTTTCACCTCTGGCATTCAAAGGGTTAACTTGGCTGAGCTATGCTCTTCTTAATAGGCTAATGGATTCGTTAGAGTATCAAGGACGCAACATGTTAAATTATAGATTTAATATACAAAAGTACAGGGCATACAGATATAAAAAATAACGAATAAACAATTAATAAATTGACATAACAAGCAAAACAATTTAAAATTAAAGGGGTTACATTCAGAGTAGCACTTACGTGCATTGCCTTTTCTGGCCAAGGGAAATTGGCCAGGAAGATGGACAGCTTATCAATGTGAATTGATTTCCCAAAAAGTCTGACAATTTTCTGTAACTGGTTTTAGCTTTTTAAAGACATTTCAAACACCACTTCCTACCCCCAGGGTGTTGTGGCATGTGACACTTGTTTCAATCACCATTTGCATGTTGCCTGATTTACTAATTCTACTATGTGACCTAACTTTTCTGTGGACTGTCACACAGATCCAATTTTATCATTAATAAATCCCTTATGAATCTTTCGATACCAAACATGATGAAATTTTGACAATGTGATATGCCTTTGCCAAAGGTTTGTGATTTTAGCTGTTCCCGGATACCACCCATACCTGTTATTCACAATCCTGGTGTGATTTCTGCTCCTTAGTATGGAGTGGCACCCAGATTTCCCAAAATAAGAACTATGAAGACATTTTCCTTGGAAGCTCTTAATTCTATATACCTGTATAGACCTTCAAAATGCTGCTTTGGGCTGCAAGGATGTCCAGCTGTGACCGGCCCCACAAAGTCTATTCAGGAGTCCAAAAACTAACTTGTATCAGAATATATCTCACAGCAAGAGCCCTTTGAAGCTGCCATAGCTGACACTCCTATCTTCTCACACTGGAATGGGCAAATACGCATACAACAGACTTTCTGTCTTCACATTTTACATTTTAGTACCTGAACTTATCAATGGATTCATTTGATATAACATATTAACACTGCAGCTATGATTTATCCCTTATAAATAACTGTTAGTTCTCTATGTTCACAACAAGAGGCATTATGGAAAATATATAATCAGACTGCCTACACCTCAATTTGTAATATCTCTAAATACATAAGAAGCTAAAACCAATTATTTTTCCTCATATAACCTGTAACTTAACACTCAAAATACAGTTACTTTCTGTGGTAAAGCACAGTTTCCAACTACAGACTTATTTCTATACTTTACAGCCTAAATACTACAAGAAATATTTCACTACATTCAACTTGGCAGGTTCTATGACCAATCAAACTACTGCATTGTTTATAGTGTGCAATGACATACAGGGCCTCATTTCCGTTAATTAAAACAAAAGGAGCAAGATTGCACCTTGGCAAAATCATGTTGCACTGTGGGGGGGGGGGATTCAAGATGTATTGACAGATTTAGAGTTGGGAAGGAGTGTGGCCTAGATCAAATCTACATTACAGAGTAAAAATAAAGCTGGACAGTATTTATGTGCTGCATGTATTTCCCTGCATGCAAAGAATTGCATTTGCACTCCTTGCATCACAACATGGTTTGTTAAGATGCATATTTCATCCTATTTTTGCTATACTCCTAACTCTAAATGAGATGAACAGTGTGAGATTCACTGTGGTAGCAATTTTCCCAGACCTTGGGAAAGAGCTATACACGTCTGATTGTATCGTCTTACTGAGTAAGCTCTAACACTAATTCCTGAGCTGCTTACTCTCCCACCATGGTCCAGCCTGAATCACCAGTCTATACGGTCCAACCTGAATCACCATTCAAGGGGGTGCAGCCCAAGCCACCACTTGACCTGGTTCAGCCTGAGTTATTACTTGCTGCTGTCCAGTCCGAAGCTTCTCCCATCACTGTCTGGTCCGAGGCTTCTCCCAGCATTGTCTGGTACAAGGCTTCTCCCAGCGCTGTCTGGTCTGAGGCTTCTCTCAGCGCTGTCTGGTCCGAGGCTTCTCCCAGTACTGTCTGGCCTGAGGCTTCTCCCAGGTCTGTCCAGCCCGAGACCTCTGGCAGTGCTGTCTGGCCCAAGTGTGCCCAGTCCGGGTCCTCCTCCAAATGTGCCCAGTCCAGGCAGTCTATTGTCCTGGGTGTCCAGTCGGAGCTGCCTGTTGCTGAGGGTCTCCGTCCGAGCCGCCTCCTGCTGAGGGTGTCCAGTTCGAGCCGTCACCTACCTTTGAGGGGCACCTTTCTCACCTTAGTGCTCCACTGAGGATTTGTGCTTCATATTTCCCCTCAGTACCCAGGTCTTCTGTGCCTTGTCATTTATCACCCCAATCCAAGAACTACCTTTGTGCTCCACCCAGTTGGTTCAAGCTCCTATTTCGATGAAATCCTGTAAAAGGAGAGGATGTAAGAAGAAAGGAGGATCTGTGGTGCTTCCCTTTGGTATGATTTCTTTCGCACTTCCATTCATGGAAGGTGACCTCTCTTCCGGACCCCCCATTGTGGACCATGATTCCGATGAATTTAACCGTTTTCGGTAATACGAACTTCTGGAATCCGCCCTAAAGGGGGGGGGGATACTGTCAGGTTCTGCCTGTAGCCCTCTGTATTGCATGCTGCTTATTGGCAGCTCCTGTCTCCAGGACCTTGGACTTGTAGTTTATTGTATTATTGTCAGTCACCGGACTGTGAGTGCCATTTCTCCTGTGTTCAGGAACCGTGGCCATCCGCCATCCTGAGGGTCTGCGCATGTGCAGCCCTTATGAAACCGTCAGTACCTGTTGCTTTTAATTAATTGGATGATCAGGCAACCCTCCCTATTTAAACCACATGTGATCATTACCTAGTTGCCTGATCTTGGAGTCTCATTCCCCATGAGCCTCTGAAGGTGTTCCTGTGTTTCCTCGTGTATTCAGCTCCAGCTGATTCCTGTCTACTACAATTGTGGTTTCCAGACCACTTCAACTCTCCTGTGTTCATCGTGTCTGCACTCAGCTGATTACTATCTGCTACTGCTACCGGATTCCAGACCGCCTCAACTCTCCTGTGTTCAGCGTGTCTGCTCTCCGCTGCCTCCGTTACTACTGCCGGGTTCCAGACCGTCTCAACTCTCCTGTGTTCATCATGTCAGCTCTCCACTGATTCCTATCTGCTACTACTGCCGGATTCCAGACCGCCTCTACTCTCCTGTGTTCAGCGTGTCTCCCCTCTGCTGCTTCCGCTACTACTGCCGGATACCAGACAGCCTCAACTCTCCCGTGTTCATCATGTTTCCAGTTTTACTTACTACTGCTTCCTGAGTATTGCTCCTTTGATTACCGGTTACCTTTCGTGCGCTGCACCAACCTGATTAACGCTTCCATCCTCCAGTAGTCTCTCCTCCTGCCGGCGTTCAGCCGTTCAGGTATTCCTGCACGTCTCCTTGACAGCCTGCTCTCCTGAACCGCGGTATGCATACTTTCCATTGACTTTGCTATTGTGTTGCATATCCATCTGGACTGTGTTGTGTTCATCTTTGGAGTCTTCCATCTACTGAAGTTATTGTTACTATTGACTTTGGTTCCTTTGACCTGGATCTCTATAGTGACTTTGTATACTTCAAGCAGCGCTTGTTAGTTATTATTGTATTGTGGTTATCATCGTGGGATCAAGTTCCGTGTGCCCCCCCCGTGTATCCTCTGTATTCCATTCATCTCCTCGTGCCCCTCCTCACATATATATAGCAGTGGTACAACTTGCTGAACGCAGACCACTGACTCCTGTTTCCCATTGGCACCAGTTTCAAGTATCCTCTCCCATAAGCAGTGGTACAACTTGCTGTACGCAGACCACTGACTTCCCCGTTACCTACTTGCACCTGGAACCCATTCCTTCACTATAGACAGTGGTATAACTTGCTATACGCAGACCACTGACTGTCACTACCTCCTCTCTACTCCTGGACATTCCTCCTCACTATAGCAGTGGTACAACTTGCTGTACGCAGACCACTGACTCTCCTCACGTTTACTTGTCCATCTGGTTCCTCGTGTTCATACATCTAAGTCATTACCAGTTGCTGCTAGTCATAGACTTTCCTTGAGCATTCTCTCACCATCTGCTGATTCTCCTGTTCCGTTGTCACCCTGCTACCAGAGGACCATAGTACCAGCTATATTACTCTGGTAAGAACATCATCTGGTGATATCCTGGGCAAAGACTCCTAGTGCCCGTGACAATTATCTGCAGTACCTCTATTCACCAGAGGTGCTGCTATTGTACGTTCCTTTTCTTCACTAGGGATTAACCTGTTGCACAAATTATCTTCTGCACCTGGGTGTTCCCTATTTATACCTTCTTCTCTCCCTCTTGTGTGCTGGTCATTGTTATTATGTGTTGCTGTGATGGTCCTTGCTGTACTCCTGGTTCACCTGTTCCCTAAGATTTCTACAAACTACCTATTCACCTGCATCAGCCGTGTTCCTGTTATTTGCTTTCCGCATCTCCCTGCAATCCCTGTTCTATATCTACACCATCTGGTTTGTACCATACTTCATTTTCTGGAAACATATTTGCAATAAATATTGTGTATTTCACCATATTCCGGGCTGCTTAGCTGTAATTTTCTGCATTGAAGCGTGACATAGACTCAATGAACATCATTGTTTCAATAAGTTTCATTGATAAAATACAAACAGCCAAAGATGGTTTAAGAAGAATCAGTGAAGGCGAGTGGCCAACAAAACTTTCCTTCTGGGCAAACACGTTACTCCATGTTCCGACTACTGGGGTTAGGCCAGCTGACTTGTTGATGGGGTATTGACTGAAGACCTGTCTGGACCACCTCAACTCAGACCTAGCTGAGGATTTGCAAAGCAAACAGCAATAGTTGGTGGACTCACCGTTATTCTCATCATCTCTAAGGACTTTTATGCCTCTATGCAACAGTGAGCAAGGTTGCAGAAACTGTTTCCTGCAGCATGGAAACTAATAATAGGAAACAACCATCCCATTGATCACTTGCCAAGGTACACAGCTCAATATGACAGCCTGGTTGCATAACATAAAGAGGCAAAGCCCTTAACTAGACACTTTAGAGCAAGGGTAGACAACCCCTGGCACGCGTGACAGACGTGGCACTTGGACCACTGCTTTCTGGCACTCCGGAGCTCTGCATCTGCTTTACTAAAGCAGCCAAAGATAGCCAAAACGCAACAGTTCCATTTTGATAGTCTTTGGCTGTTTTAATGAAGCAGCTCCATGGTTCCCTTGTGGAACGAATGATGTGAGGATATGCGTGCTGAGTCTCCAGAGAGTATGAGTATGAGGCATAATATAAACTTGAGGCACAACTTTGTGGCACAATATAAACTGGGGGCACATCTATGCTGCATAACATGAATGTTTATTTGTTGGTCTCTTTACTATTAACATTACCATGATATTAGCATGATAAAATAAGAAATATATTATAATATATATATATATATATATATATATATATACACACACACACATGCACACATATACATGCACACGCGCGCACACACACACACATACACATACACATACACACACACACTTACACAACTGGCACTCCTGGGCTTGAAAATATTTTTTCTGGCACACTATAGAAAAAGGTTGCCAAGCCCTGCTTTAGAGCCTGGGGCAAGAAGAAAAATTGACATCCCTTAGCCCACAACTGGATTAAGCTAACAATTATCTTCTGTTCCTGACAGTCAGAAATTGCACAGACCCATTATTACAGAAAACTGCACTACTGCATCACTGGGTTTAGATGACTGTTCTGATCAAGTACCTCAAGCACTGCCCAGTTCTGACAGATGACTAACACAACAGAGTTCCTACCAAGTGGATTGGACAATTACATATGAAGGGGGGAGTAGTAACGGGTATTCAGCAGGGACACTGTCATATTTTGTACTCTTTGTGTAGTGTTTCTTTTTTTGTTGCAATTCTGCACTTGCTGGTTGATGAAACATTTCATATGATGATTGTTATCTAGTCTTTACACCTTGTGTTCCCTGTTCTGTACCAGTTCAAGGCTGTCGTATAGCAGCAGCTAAAAAAAGGAATTATTACACAAGCTGCTATACCCAACTACTTTCTACTTTCTCCCTTGGCCTTATGAGTTTTAAATAAACATCTATGTTCTGTTTGCTGGATATTAATGACCTGAACTTTTCCTCTTTAGTTCAACATATTAAAAGTATGTGACAAGGTTATGGTTCTGACACCACGGACGAGCTGGAGAAACTGGGCCTGATTCATTAAGGAAAGTATCTCAAATAAATGATAAGTTTTCTCCTGGACAAAACCATGTTACAATGCAAGGGGTGCAAATTAGTATATTATGTTGCACATAAGATAAATACTGGCTGTTTTTCATGTAGCACATAAATACTTGATAGCTTTATTTGTACACTGAAATTTAAAGTTGATCTAGGACATGCCCTACCCCAACTATAAATCACATCACATTTTAAATTTACCTCCCTCTCCAATGCAACATGGTTTTGCCATGATGCAAAGTTACTCGTTTTTTTTTTGCTTTACTTTCCTTGTGCAGGGAGAAAAATGCTGTCCACACACTTGTAAAATAGAGAATACCTCCTTAAATGCACCTAATATGCACTTAGCAAGACACACCCTGGTTAGCCCAACTTCTCCTATCCAAAAAGGCAAACTTTTGCATCAGACAGATGCTGCATTTGTGGCCTGAAAACTAATTCCCAACTGCAAAATCACCCACATTATCACATAGTATGCATGACAAAAGGTCACTTGTGCTGCAGATTTAATCTTTTGCACAGTTTTAAATGACCCTTACTATTTAATTGCTCCACACTTCATTTGAGGTCCTGGAAGATGGGTGAGTGAATAAGGCTGCATTATCAGAACCATTTATACTCTCTTCCACATATATCATATAGGCATGAAGAGGAACTGCAGTTTAGGTGAACTTAAAGGAAGAAAAGCTGTTATTGCAATAATTATGCCTTGTAATATAAGAAGTTCTGTAGTATGACTTCTATGAAATTCTGCATTAGATCCCATCAGCTGTTGAACTTGAATCTAACCAAATGGATTAAGACTGAAAAGATAATTTCCAGAATTCAGTTCTGCTGCTGGCCGTATTGTTGGCCCTGCAATTCTTGAAGAGCATGATACAAGGACATGCTATCAAAACACAGGACAATATACCGTAGTCAGTTATATAAACAAGGGAGACACACACAATCATTTTGACTGTGCTTCTGGATTTGATTGAGGAAATTGCTCTATGGACAGATAAGCATTTGAAAGAACTTAATTAAAACTGAGTGCATGGTCTTTGAAACTGAAGCTATATCAAGTATTCCAGGCAAGAATTAAGGAAGCAATAGACCTGAATCCTGACCACACCATAATAACTATGTTCTGCTTGAGATTTGGTAAACATATTTCCTCCATTTCCCTTGATTTCTAGTATATTGCAGAAGACCAAGGATGATAGGCAAAAGTTATAATAGCCAAAAAGGTTTTACAATTGACATTATGAGTATTGTGGGCGGCACAGTGGTTAAGTGGTTAGCACTTCTGCCTTACAGCACTGGGCTCATGAGTTCAATTCTCAACCATGGCCTTATCTGTGTGTGGAGTTTGATTGTTCTCCCCATGTTTGCGTGGGTTTCCCCCAGGAGCTCCGCTTTCCTCCCACACTTCACAAACATACTAGTAGGTTAATTGACTGCTATTAAAATTGACCCTAGTCTCTCTCTCTCTGTCTGTCCGTGTGTGTGTTAGGGAATTTAGACTGTAAGCTCCAATGGGGCAGGGACTGATGTGAATGAGTTCTCTGTACAGCGCAAGCGGAATCAGTGGCGCTATATAAATAAATGGTGATGATGATGATGATAGTGATGAAAGGCCTTGGTTTCCCCAAGCATTCCTCATGATGACCAGGCCACCAATCCAGTTACTATTCACAATCACCTAATGGTCAAGTTAGGTTTGACAGCTTGGAAACTAATATGAGAATAAGAGCAGACAGCTCTTCAAAAGCTTAAATCCCCTGGTGCTAGAGGTCCACTCTAAAGGAAGAGTAAACTCCAAAGAGCCTAAATTTATAATGTATTTAATATACATTAAAAATAGTAGTGTTGCTGAATTTATATGTATCCACTTAAACAAATTGTCACAAAATTTGTGGTATAACACACAAGTCCATTTGATAATCAGTAAAATTTAGGAAAATTCCTCACTTTTTGAAATAAAGTGAGCTGATGAAATTGCTTAACTCAAGAAAAAGTGTGTTGCCCAAAGCTGTCATTGATATCTTTACGGTATCTGGGAAGAATAATACTTCTAGATTTTATTAGAAAGCATGGAATATATTTAGTGTTTGAGAGGAACCTATGTTTTAGTACTGTAAAGATTCACATTTCGGACCTGGCACCTTTGGACAGATACTAAATGTGTACAAGATCTTTTACGATAAAGGTTCCTCCCAGCTGTGACGAGATTAAGTACTAAAATTAGGACAATGCACTGCTTTGGAATCTGTTCCTTGTGCTATGAACTCTAACAGACGCTTATCTTGCGTCATTGGAAACTGTTCATTTGTTCAGGTATTGAGTTGGAAAATTATCTATCCAGCTTGCAATAACATTTGCTAGACATATAACAGAGATTTAGGCATTATAGATTTTAGAACTCTATCTAGTTTTTCAATAATGAAATCTATTTTGAGGCCTGGTTAAACTTTTCTAACAAAAGTTCTGCTAGCTTTTCACCTAAATCAGGATATCATTCTTCCACATGGTCTCCAATTCCAAGCTCTGAGGATGAGCAGGTTGCAAAATCTGTTGTTCCACTACCTACAGATTTATGCGCAGAAGACAAACAGCATCAGAAAATTACGTCTTCTTTTTGTTTTCTTCTTTGGACAGAAATAAGGATTAGAAGCCTCACAATTAATACAAAACTAGTGGATGAAGGCACATTATGCATAAGCATGAAGGACTGGCTGATCCATTATCTCTATTAAGATCAAAGCTCACTCAACCAGAGATGTTGTAGTATCCTGGACTTTCTAGCATAGAACAGCACCAAAAGATCTTTGCAGATCAGTAGTCCTTCAAAGCTAAATGTGCTATCTGCTAATAACTAGACTAAGTTTTCAGGGGCAGTGGATTCTTTTCTCTCTGTCTCACGTCTGCACCTCCTATGTCAGTCTTATATGTAATTTTGTGTTTATGTATGATTCATATTTCATATTATACCAACTGCCTGAAACTACAGTTCTGTGGTGCCTTACAAATAAATGATGATGATGATTATGAGGTACCCATCCATGTATTTATACTGCTCAGGAGCATCCTGATTGTACCCACTGCTAAGTGAAGGGTACAGAAGGAAAAGGAAAACTTACTATTTATAATTTACATATTGTCCATAATTTTCTTAGCTCAGAACATGGTGATGGGCACAAAGCTGACCCTCCCAGTTGTCAGACCATAGTAACAGGTGAATGGCAAATCCCTACACTGGCTCCCTGTGTCCTCCAGAATCAAATTCAATTTACTCACCCTTACCTACAAAGCCCTCAACAACATTTCACCCTGCATACATCTTAAATCTCACATCAAAATACTCTCCCTCCCGTCCTCTTAGATCTACCTCTGACCTGCGCCTTGTCTACATTCCCCCTAAATTCTATTCTTCTTGCAGCTGCTCCATTCTCCTATATGCTGCTGCAGAATCCCGAAAATGACCATAAATATTTCGGGACACAGACAGTATCTCCTGCATGTCATTGTCATTTTTTAAAAAGTTCTGTACCACTAAGTTGATTGTGTGAGCAAAACGGAATGTGATGGAATCCCCCCCACTACAATGCTCTACCAATATTGGTGGCGTTATCAGAAATCACCTATCCTGAGGAGAGTCCAAGAAGAATAAGCCATGTCGCAATGACATCCCTTAGTTTTTCAAACAGGTTGTCAGTGGAATTACCTCTGACCTGCGCCTTGTCTCGTCTCTGATAACCACCTTTCACTCCCGCCTACAAGACTTTTCCCGTGCTGCTCCCCACTTATGGAATTCCTTACCATGCTCAGTCAGACTTTCCCACAGCCTTCAAATCTTAGATGCTCTTTGAAAACCTATCTCTTTTTTAGAGGTGACTTTAACCTCGATAACACTATTCACACTAATGCACCCTCACAACTATCCCAATCTCCACTCTGAAAGACATATGCTCCCCTTGATTCAGCTGTGCCCTCTTCCACTTAGAATGTATGCTCGCTAATGAGCAGGGTCCTCCATATCCTGTGTTTTCATGACTGCATTTATTTTGTCTGGCTTGTATGTCCCTGTTTTATGTATGTACTGTTTTCTCTTCTGTACGACACTGTGGAGCACTGTAGCACCTTACAAATATACTATAATAATAGTTATAATAATGGCAGACTTTTAAGTGGTTTGCTTAATATTCTTCACATTGCAGCAAGGATTTCTATATTTGTGTCCATTGCCATGTTCCGGGAATGGAAAGGTTTTGGTAAGTATGAAATACATTTTCCTTGTTCTTCCTGTTAAAAATGTGTAAATAAAATAATAAGTTATAATCTTTTTTGGGGGTGTTACTCAAAATTAAAGCTCAAAATATCCTGAGTTGCACTGATCTAAATAAAAAAATGCAGTCATTACAAATATATACTTAGAATAAAAGAGATTAGTTAATGTCTTCAAATAGTATTGTAGCTTGTAGCGAATTTTCTATGTAGACTATGTATTGTCCTCACTTAGCCTGGTCCTTAGCTATGTTTTACATGTATGTTGTAGACACAGTGGGCCTGAGTCATTAAGGCAAAAAAGGAGTAAATGTTCTCTGGGACAAACCATGTTACAATGCAAGGGGTGCAAATTAGTTTATTATTTTGCACATAAGTTAAGTACTGGCTCTTTTTTCATATAACACACAAATACTTAATAGCTTTATTATTACACTGAAATTTAAAGTTGATCTAGGACATGTCCTACCCCAACTATAAATCTGTCCCCACATTTGAAATTTACCTCCCCCTCTAATGTAACATGGTTTTGCCCAGGTGCAATTGTTACTCCTTTTTTATGCTTTGCTCTCCTTAATGACTCAGGTCCAGTGCGTTTTAAAGACACAGAAGTATAGGACAACCCTTTCCATTACTTGGGAATGTTTTTACATTTTATAATAAGAAAATGCTGAGTAAGAGTGAACAAAAAGGGTAAGTGAAAACAATAGCAGGAAATGTACCACTTCCGTCTACACAAGACTGAAATAACAGTTTTGATACTAGATGACTTACAAAGTTCGGACTTCTGATTGACCAGAATTATCAGGACTGTTGGTAAGATATTTATATAATTGTTTCCCTACATTTTGCATAAAAAATGATTAGTTCCCTTTATCACACTGAGAAATAAGCTGTTAATTTGACATTTTGATAAAGTTGAAGTTCTCAAGTGTTCCTCACCTCTTTTCGCTCTTGTTCTCTTAAAGTCTTTGACTCTTTGATTGTTAGTCTGTTTCTGTCTCCCTTTATCTCATACAACCTCATATTACCATTAATGTTAGTTCATATCTAGTGAACTTTCCTTTCAAGTATACTTCATGATACTAGCTCATCCTGCTCTCCATTCTCTATTTCCCTGACTACCCTGTCTTCCAATCTTTATGAGGTCCCTTTATATTGCTCTTTATATTTATCACTCCCTGGAGATGTTAAACACAACATGGTGTGGTCATAAAACAGATTATTACAGACAGGGCCCAGCATTAAGATCATGTACTGTGAAGACAGAGATGCTGAGATGCTTCATATTACTTATCATCAAAATGTTTACAAATGTCATAAACCTATTTTATACATGTCATATTCATAAAATACACGTGTCAGCTGCACATGTGCCCATTATGCTCTATGAACTATTCTCATGTAATGATATTCACTAAATGCAGTACTACATACTATTTATCTAATTATATGCTATTGATTTAATTACCAGACTGGTTTGTGAAACAACATTTAGTGGAAATTTATCAAATAAAAAGGGAAGGAGCACTGTGTATTGCTGGAATTAACCTTAGTTCTCCTATTGCCAGTCTGATTGTGTATAGTCAGTCATTTTTTATATTATATTTCCATGATTTGAACCTGTCCTCATTTTCATTCAGCACTCAGTTCCATTTAAATATAGGAGTTTATTTCATAATGTGCTGTATTGTATGTGCAATAATTTTCCTAAATCTATTGCTTGCAAGAGCAATTGTCTGATGATGCAATACATATTATGGGCAAATAACAATACAGTATTTATATTGGCAAACAAATTCTGGTCTATATGGCAATTTAAAGCTTGGACCCACGGCAAATGCTCTTGTTGCCCTGCATTGAAACATGTTTTATGGTAAGTTTATGTCCAGGATTCAATTGTGATATATACCATTCACCTTCCCATTGATCATGACAAGACTGCTACTCTTTACCTCTGAACAACATCCCATCTCGTGATGGTACCATTGGCAGAATTTAAAAGCCAAAAGAATTACCAAGTAGTCTACCGCCTTGCTTACCACCAGGAGCCGCGGGGCACAGTTTGGGAACCACTGAGTTATAATACATACCTCTAAGCATTCAGCAAATTTCCATTTTAGTCTCATCAAGTCACATCTCTACTGTATTTTTAGAATTGCATTTTGCTATAACTATTGACGGGTCAAGGATATGTTTGCTTTTATTCTAGAAGGTGCTTCTCTGTTGCAACCCCCCCATAAAGGCCCTCTTTCTGGAAGGCCTTGAAGATTGTTGTCTCATGTACATTATTTCTCCTGGCAGCCACTGAGTTCTGTAACTTGTTCAATGTCACAGTTGGCCTCGCAGAGGTAAAAAAAGCAGACACAAAGAAACCCATTAACAGACAATAAAACTTAGACAGACAATTTGTGCACATGCATCCATTTGTTTTATTTCATAACTTTTAGTCCAGCAACTAAGTCAGGGAGTCAACTTGGTCTAAGCAGTGTGGATGTAGTTTTATACTTCCACTTCTGTATAATGGTCTACACTGAGCTCTATGGGCTATCCAATATCTTTGCAATAGTCTTGTATCCTTTCCCTTGCCTTTCTAATCATATTTCTGACATGTTTGGAATGGTCTTTTTCTTTAGTTGGAATACTTTTGGGAAGTCTCTGACCTGCTGTAGGACCTCACTGAGAAAGGGTATGTATGTGTACAAGAGAATTAACAGCAGGTGTTCCGCTCATTGCTTACACAAGTGGAGTCAATGATCAAACTGTGGAACTTTTGAGGTTATGTATGAATACGTTTAATGTTCTATATCTTTAGTAATCTAGGTAAGATAGGTGTTGGAATATTTGTTTTGATTTGACATAATTCTCAATACTTTGTGGATCAGTGCTGAAAAAAATCCGATGACAACAAAATGTGAAAAATGTGTTGGGGGCTGAATATGTATTTTTATACATATACACACACCGTCATAGAAGGTGTGTGTATGTGGACGTGTATTTGTATTGTCATAAATATTTCTTACTTTTAATTCTTTCACATCTAAATTTTACCTCTGCAATCTACCATTCCCGTGTTTAATCTCTTTGTTCCTCTTGATGAAAACATCTCTTATCATTACTATACTCCATCTCATCCTGAGAACTGAATCTCTATCTCTCTCTCAATTTCACACAAGAAAATGATCCCACTATCTCTTATCTCTACTTCTATCTCCCTCTCTTTTAACCCATTCACATCTGTTTCTTATTTACACACATACACTCACTACCTCTGCATATGTCTCTCTCTATCCAGTTCCCTTCTCATCTCTCTACCTGTTATTCCAATACACTCCCTCACTATATCTTTGTTCACTTACTCTCCCCCTTCTGTTCCACACTCCAGATTATTCAGGTGTGAAGAAGGAAGAATTACATTGTTCAGTCCCAGACCCCCAAGCTGAGAGGAGCAGACAGTTTGCAGATCTGCTTATTTTCTGCATGAGAGGAGCATGTATCAGAAAAACACACACAGTTTACACAGTGTACATTGCACAGTCCTCAGTGTAACGCAGAGACTGAGTGACACATTCATAAAAACAGTGCACGCACACTGCCTTCTGGACATGATAAGAATGATAGGAAAAATGGAGGGGAACCCATATACTGTGGGTTTATATATGAATGTATACATAATATGGCTTCTAAGAAGGAATATTCTGTGACAGTGTGTAACCGATGATCAGGCTGTTAGAGAAAGGAATGTACAATGTTATTCAGTCAGCAGTATAGGACCTGGCTTGGGTTGTGCTGACCACTCCTTTTTTTCTTGTATTATAATTCTAAGGATTGTGCCACTTGTCATTGAGAGAGTCTATGTACTGACGCACATAGAGCTGCAATATGACGTCTTTGGAGCACAGCTACATCACATGTAATATTTATTACATATAATACATCTCTGCATACAATAGAGCAGACATAGCAGGGGATTTGGGCACATGGAGGAGTGGAGGGACCAGCACACCTGCCTCCCAATAATGATTAATCTTATTAGGATAAGTGCACGCGATAGTACTGCCCTGACTCCTCCTGCTCTGGACATGCCTCCCAATGCCGGATAGTAGCGCAAAATAGCTGAGAGGAGGCAAATTCAGGACAACTACCATTTCCTCCATATTTGCCCTACTACATAGACCCCTTAAAGTGCCCATTTTATGTGATAGTTAAATGTCTGGATGAGGGTAAAACTGACAAAGGATAGGAAAGACATTCAAAAAATAAACTGTCTCAATATTAAATATAATGTTTAAATTAAATATTGTTTGCTGGCTTGCATAAACTTGGTCTGCATGTACCAGTTCAATTTCTTCCATAAATTGTTTACTTAGGAAAAGATGATGAGTTATGTAAACTGATCACAGAAGGTTCCAGGAAAACCTGTTGCCATCCTAGGGGCGTGGAGGCATTACTGTGATATCAGTGGTTGATGAATTTTAAACCTTTTGTGATCATTGTCTTTATTATGTTCCTGCTATGTAAAACTGGATATAAAGTATAGTGTATATGTCCTAGGGTGTGTGACTGCTCATTTTGATCTAGGCGTTCTCATATGCATGATACAAAATAAAAATGAACTTATCTAGTAAGAGTTAATAGTTTATGAGTTTTCTGATAACTCTACCACAACATCTCCCCACAGATATCTTAATTAGTATAGATATAGTCATAGAAGATTCATGTTTGTTTTACTTATAGCTTACATTAGCCACACACTTATAAGGCTAAATCAGGAAAATAATGATAATGGCATAGGCACCCATCTAAATTGGGATCATCATGATGTGATAAATTAGCTTCCACAATTTAATAAAACTAATAACCTCTCTTTTCCCAAGTACACATCGTTGCAGTCTCTCATATAATCTCCTTCCTCCGACTGTCTCTCTTCCTTCATTTTTTCCTGCAACATGACGCAACTAGTCACCCAATAGCAACAATCTCTCGTGTGACTTGCTTACATCCAACTTCACCAAAGAGAATTGCTTTCTTTTTTATTTGATTGTTTGCAATACAAATCATCCTATGGTTAAGATAACCACACATGCTCAGAGTAAGAGAGAGATGTCTGTATATTCACACACACACTTATCACACTGCCTATTTTACTTGTCTCTGGGGTATTATAAGCTGCTGAGAAATTAAAATCTGGTTACAAAATCAATTATTTATATCAGTTCCTGGAAGGAATGATGAATAAGGAGGAGAGAAATCAGTAGAATTAATCTGAAACACCAAGCGAATTAGATTGCTATAAATCTATGTGTCAAAGGATGCTAAATAAATGTAAGTTTCATTCTAGCATGAAACATCATTCTGTTGGTTTAGAGCTATTTACATTCAATTAGGCTGACAGGGATCTGAACCTGGCATAAGGAAGGAGAGGTACATAGCAGGACTGCAGAGGGAGGGGTGCAGACACATGTATGGGGTGGGAGGTGTATTGTGCAGGGACACACTGATGTGTCATTAATGTTTCATTTCATTTGCTGGGGGGTTCCTACAGCCTTAGCCCACTCACAATCTACAGTACTTGGGGTGGGGAGTGGGAGTGGACTAACAATATCAGAACAGTGCACAGTTTTCTGATGGGAAGCTGAGAGACCCTACAAAATTCTAGTTATTTCCTTCAATTTTTACAACCTGGTGCCAATATAGCCCGACAATCTTTTACCACATCTGTCTCCCCTTTACTGAAGTTTTAAACTTTGGATAACCTGTCTGACTGGAAATCTGCCACACATCCTAGAGGCAGATTCAGGAGGTAAGATACTGCTGTC